>NC_063162.1:152326745-152410491 GCF_023159225.1 Perognathus longimembris pacificus
AGAGGGACCCAGAGGGACCCAGAGGGACCCAGAGGGACCCAGAGGGACCCAGAGGGACCAAGAGGGACCCAGATGGACCCAGAGGGACCCAGAGGGACCAAGAGGGACCCAGAGGGACCGAGAGGGACTCAGAGGGACCCAGAGTGACCCAGAGGGACCCAGAGGGACCCAGAGGGACCGAGAGGGACCCAGATGGACCCAGAGTGACCCAGAGGGACCAAGAGGGACCCAGAGGGACCCAGAGGGACCGAGAGGGACTCAGAGGGACCCAGAGTGACCCAGAGGGACCCAGAGGGACCCAGAGGGACCAAGAGGGACCCAGAGGGACCGAGAGTGACCCAGAGGGACCCAGAGGACCCAGAGTGACCCAGAGGGACCCAGAGGGACCCAGATGGAACCAGAGTGACCCAGAGGGACCAAGAGGGACCCAGAGGGACCGAGAGGGACTCAGAGGGACCCAGAGTGACCCAGAGGGACCCAGAGGGACCGAGAGGGACCCAGAGGGACCGAGAGGGACCCAGATGGACCCAGAGTGACCCAGAGAGACCAAGAGGGACCCAGAGGGACCGAGAGGGACTCAGAGGGACCCAGAGGGACCCAGAGGGACCCAGAGGGACCCAGAGGGACTCAGAGGGACCCAGAGGGACCCAGAGGGACCCAGAGTGACCCAGAGGGACTCAGAGGGACCCAGAGGGACCCAGAGTGACCCAGAGTGACCGAGAGGGACCCTGAGGGACCCAGAGGGACCGAGAGGGACCCAGAGGGACCCAGAATGACCCAGAGGGACCCAGAATGACCAAGAGGGACCCAGAGGGACCCAGAGGGACTGAGAGGGACCCAGAGGGACCAAGAGGGACCCAGAGGGACCCAGAGGGACCGAGAGGGACCCAGAGGGACCCAGAGTGACCAAGAGGGACCCAGAGGGACCAAGAGGGACCCAGAGAGACCCAGAGAGACCCAGAGTGACAGAGAGGAACCCAGAGGGACCCAGAGGGACTGAGAGGGACCCAGAGGGACCCAGAATGACCCAGAGGGACGCAGAGTGACCCAAGAGACCCAGAGTGACAGAGAGGGACCCAGAGGGACCCAGAGTGACTGAGAGGGACTGAGAGGGACCCAGAATGACCAAGAGGGACCCAGAGGGACCCAGAGGGACTGAGAGGGACCCAGAGGGACCCAGAATGACCAAGAGGGACCCAGAGGGACCCAGAATGACCAAGAGGGACCCAGAGGGACCCAGAGGGACTGAGAGGGACCCAGAGGGACCAAGAGGGACCCAGAGGGACCCAGAGTGACCGAGAGGGACCCAGAGGGACCCAGAATGACCGAGAGGGACCCAGAGAGACCCAGAGTGACCCAGACGGACCCAGAGGGATCAAGAGGGACCCAGAGGGACCCAGAGGGACCGAGAGGGACCCAGAGGGACCCAGAGGGACCCAGAGGGACTCAGAGTGACCAAGAGGGACCCAGAGGGACCCAGAATGACCCAGAGGGACCGAGAGGGACCCAGAGGGACCCAGAGTGACCAAGAGGGACCCAGAGTGACCCAGAGGGACCCAGAGGGACCCAGAGTGACCGAGAGGGACCCAGAGGGACCCAGAGGGACCGAGAGGGGCCGAGAGGGACCCAGAGTGACTGAGAGGGACCCAGAGGGACTCAGAGGGACCGAGAGGGACCCAGAGGGACCCAGAGTGACCGAGAGGGACCCAGAGGGACCCAGAATGACCGAGAGGGACCCAGAAGGACCCAGAATGACCGAGAGGGACCCAGAGGGACCCAGAATGACCGAGAGGAACCCAGAGGGACCCAGAGGGACCGAGAGGGACCCAGAGGGACCCAGAGGGACCCAGACGGACCCAGACGGACCCAGAGGGACCCAGAGGGACCGAGAGGGACCCAGAGAGACCCAGAGAGACCCAGAGTGACCGAGAAGGACCCAGAGGGACCCAGAGGGACCCAGAGAGACCCAGAGAGACCCAGAGTGACCGAGAGGGACCCAGAGTGACCCAGAGTGACCGAGAGGGACCCAGAGGGACCCAGAGGGACCGAGAGGGGCCGAGAGGGACCCAGAGTGACCGAGAGGGACCCAGAGGGACTCAGAGGGACCGAGAGGGACCCAGAGGGACCCAGAATGACCAAGAGGGACCCAGAGGGACCCAGAGTGACCGAGAGGGACCCAGAGGGGACCCAGAATGACCGAGAGGGACCCAGAGGGACCCAGAATGACCGAGAGGGACCCAGAGGGACCCAGAGGGACCAAGAGTGACCCAGACGGACCCAGAGGGACCCAGAGTGACCCAGAGTGACTGAGAGGGACCCAGAGGGACCGAGAGGGACCCAGAGGGACTCAGAGGGACCGAGAGGGACCCAGACGGACCCAGACGGACCCAGAGGGATCGAGAGGGACCCAGAGGGACCCAGAGGGACCGAGAGGGACCCAGAGGGACCCAGAGGGACCCAGACGGACCCAGAGGGACCCAGACGGACCCAGAGGGACCGAGAGGGACCCAGAGAGACCCAGAGACCCAGAGTGTCCGAGAGGGACCCAGAGGGACCCAGAGAGACCCAGAGAGACCCAGAGAGACCCAGAGTGACCGAGAGGGACCCAGAGTGACCCAGAGTGACCAAGAGAGACCCAGAGGGACCCAGAGGGACCGAGAGGGGCCGAGAGGGACCCAGAGTGACCGAGAGGGACCCAGAGGGACTCAGAGGGACAGAGAGGGACCCAGAGGGACCCAGAATGACCAAGAGGGACCCAGAGGGACCCAGAGTGACCGAGAGGGACCCAGAGGGACCCAGAATGACCGAGAGGGACCCAGAGGGACCCAGAATGACCGAGAGGGACCCAGAGGGACCCAGAGGGACCAAGAGTGACCCAGACGGACCCAGAGGGACCCAGAGTGACCCAGAGTGACTGAGAGGGACCCAGAGGGACCGAGAGGGACCCAGAGGGACTCAGAGGGACCGAGAGGGACCCAGACGGACCCAGACGGACCCAGAGGGATCGAGAGGGACCCAGAGGGACCCAGACAGACCCAGAGGGACCAAGAGTGACCCAGAGGGACCGAGAGGGACTGAGAGTGAATGCGGAAACAGGAAGCTTGTTGAGAATGAATGCTCTGAGAAAGGGAGGAGGAGGAGGAGGAGGAGGAGGAGGAGGAGGAGGAGGAGGAGGAGGAGGAGGAGGAGGAGGAGGAGGAGGAGGGAGAGGGCTGGCGCGGTGAATCTGATCGAGGTGAGTTGTTGGCGCGTATGGACTTGTCGCCGGCTTCGTTTCCTCTGTGTGACTGCTTTGGGTCAAAGTCTTCCCCACCCCAGGGGCCTTTGCACGCCCACGGCCCCCTCCTGAAAACGGGAACGCGCAGGGAGCGCCAGCACAAGATGAGGAAAGGGGGGAGGAGGCGGGCTGGCCGGAAGGGCCGCCCCTCCTCTCGCTCCTCCCCTCATGTTCCCCCGTAGGTTGGACGTGCGCCCGCTCGTTGGGAGCGGCGGTGGGGGACAGCGATGGAGGGATGCGGTGGGAAGGGAAGGAAGAGACGGGCCTCCCTCCGCAACGGGGATGGCGGCCTCCCACCTCAAGGCCCATTGGGGTTGGAACCACAGAGCCACCCAGACGCCCCGGCTCCCCGCCTGGCAGAGGGCGGAGGCGGAGCCTGAAGCCCCGGGGGGCAGGTGCGCTGGGGGGGTGCGTACCCTCAGCCCGGGGGAGCGGCTCCCAGCTCTGGCCATGACGGGGTGCAGCCAGGAGCCGGGGGGGGAGGGGGCTGAGGACTGGAGGTCCACACACGAGGGAGGGGGAGGGGGCTCAGGACTCGGGATCCACACATGGGGGAGGGGGAGGGGCTCAGAACTCGGGGGTCCACACATGGGGGCGGGGGAGGGGCTCAGAACTCGGGGTCCACACATGGGGGCGGGGGGGCTCAGAACTCGGGGTCCACACATGGGGGCAGGGGGGCTCAGGACTCAGGGTCCACACATGGGGGAGGGGGGGCTCAGAACTCGGGGTCCACACATGGGGGAGGGGGAAGGGATCAGGACTCGGGATCCACACATGGGGGAGGGGGGGGGCTCAGAACTCAGGGTCCACACATGGGGGAGGGGGGGCTCAGAACTCAGGGTCCACACATGGGGGAGGGGGGGCTCAGAACTCGGGGTCCACACGTGGGGGAGGGGGGAGGGGATCAGGACTCGGGATCCACACATGGGGGAGGGGGGCTCAGAACTCAGGGTCCACACATGGGGGAGGGGGGCTCAGAACTCAGGGGTCCACACATGGGGGAGGGGGGGGCTCAGAACTCGGGGTCCACACATGGGGGAGGGGGGGCTCAGAACTCGGGGTCCACACATGGGGGAGGGGGAGGGGATCAGGACTCGGGATCCACACATGGGGGAGGGGGGCTCAGAACTCAGGGTCCACACATGGGGGGAGGGGGGGCTCAGGACTCAGGGTCCACACACGAGGGAGGGGGAGAGGGCTCAGGACTCAGGGTCCTCACATGGGGGGAGGGGGAGAGGGCTCAGGACTCGGGGTCCACACATGGGGGGCGGGGGAGGGGCTCAGAACTCGGGGTCCACACATGGGGGCAGGGGGGCTCAGGACTCAGGGTCCACACATGGGGGGAGGGGGGGCTCAGAACTCGGGGTCCACACATGGGGGAGGGGGAGGGGATCAGGACTCGGGATCCACACATGGGGGAGGGGGGGCTCAGAACTCAGGGTCCACACATGGGGGAGGGGGGGCTCAGAACTCAGGGTCCACACATGGGGGGGAGGGGGGGCTCAGGACTCAGGGTCCACACACGAGGGAGGGGGGAGGGGGCTCAGGACTCAGGGTCCTCACATGAGGGAGGGGCAGAGGGTTCAGGACTCGGGGGTCCACACATGGGGGAGGGGGAGGGGCTCAGAACTCGGGGTCCACACATGGGGGCGGGGGGGGGGCTCAGGACTTGGGGTCCACACATGGGGGAGGGGGTGGAGGCTCAGGACTAGGGTCCTCACACAGAGGAGGGGGAGGGGGAGAGGGCTCAGGACTGGGGTCCTCACACAGAGGAGGGGGAGGGGGAGGGGGGCTCAGGACTCGGGGTCCACACACGAGGGAGGGGGAGGGGGCTCAGGACTCGGGGTCCACACACACACACAGACACGTTGACACTGGAGGGGCATGGGCGGTGTCCTGGTCACTGGCCGGCACCCCGCCATTGCCCATCACTCAGAGCGGGGGCCGGGGCGGACCTTCGCCTCAGGCCGGGCAGTTCCGACTTGACCACCTTCCTAACCGGCTTAAGCCTGCGTTTAGAGCGAGATTCATCGCCTGCCACCCTGCACCGTCCCCTGGACGGCCGGCATTGCCCTTGCTGGGAGCTCCAGGGGTGCTGGGACCCGGCTTGAACCTGTCTGTCCCTCTGGCGTCTGTAGAACGTCTCAGCATCAGAGCCGTTCAGTGCATTCTGCACAAGCTCCGCGCCATGCTGTGTTTGCTTTTGGCACGTCGGTGCTCGCTGTGGACTGAGCGCATAGGCGGGCGATGCAAGGTCCACCCCACCGGGAGCCCCGGAGGGGCAGAGGCCGGGGAGGGGGCGGGGGGCGGAGGGGGCTCCCACGGGCCCCCGGCGAGGGCATCGATCGAGGTGGTGGCCCAGGAAGCCGGCTGAGTTGGGCTGAGCTGAGTCGCAGGCGTAGCGCGGCCGTGGTGGTGGATGGGTTGTGCTCCACCACTGGGCCTTCAGAGCCGCAGGATGTGCACCTTGGAAACGAGCCATAGCCGGGGGCCCGGAGCTCGGACCTTCATCCTCGCTACTCAGGAGGCTGAGATCTGAGGATCACAGTTCAAAGCCAGCCCGGGCAGGGAAGTCCTTGAGATTCTCTTCTCCATTGACACATCAAAAAAAAAATAAATAAATAAAAGCTGGAAGTGGAGGTCTAGGTCAAATGGTAGAACGTTAGCCTTGATCAAAACAGCTCAGGGACAGTGGCCAGGCCCTGGAGTTCAAGTCCCAGTGACAGCACAAAAATAATACCACAATCATGAGTCCTCCTTGGGCCATGGATGGCACAGCCCCCCTGTCCCCCCACCCCGTTGTTTTCCCTTGAAGACAGAGCATTTGTGGCTGGTGGAGAAGATGGGCCAACATGGGAGCAAGCACAACTGTGGCAAACGCCTTCAGCTACCAGTGCGAAGGTGTAGAGTCCCCGATCTCTTTCTTCAGCCTCATTTGACCTTGAAGAAACCGGTTTTGCATCTCAGCCTCTGAGCTTTGGGCTTGTAAGTCGAAGGCTTAAGCCAGGAGCAATGGCCGTAGGGGGGTAAGAAACAGTGTTGTGAAGATCCAATTAAGGATGTAGAAACGGGTGGCAAGCCGGGTGCTGTTGGCCCCTTCCTGTAATCCTAGCAGGAAGCTAAGATGTAGAGGCTCCAAGTGTGAAGCTAGATCAAGCAGAAAAAGCCCACGAGACTCCATCACCGGGATAACCAGCAAAAAGCGTGGGTCAAGTGGCAGCGTACCTGTTGTGAGCAAAGGAATGGAATAACCTTGAGGACCTAAGTTCAATCCCCAGTATGAAAAAGAGTCTGAAGACGTAGACTCCTGCATGCAGGGAGGTTCCATCCGTTTTGCATCTTGCCGCAGGGTATGGTTGCCCCACCGGTAGTGAATGCAGACAAGAAAACCAGGAGCCACCAAGAAAGAAGGAACTGTGTCCCGGGGAAAGTGAGGAAGGAGTCCGCAGAATGGCCTCCTACAGGAGGGGAGAAGAGCAGAGCGGTGGGAAGGAAGGGACATCTGTGTCCTGAGGCCAGCCTGGGGGGAGGCCGGGCCTGGCTGGCCTGGGTCCTCGCCGCGGAGGGACTTCCCCCGGATCGCCTCCTTCAGGGGGATCCCCCTGCCGCTGGCTTCCCCTGTTTCCAGAACGATCTCAGAGCCGGGGGTAGCTCCTGGGATTGCAGTGGCCCGGGAGGGTGGGGAGCGGAAGCCGGAGAGTCAGAGATGTTCTTGACGCGGGTCTGGGCAAACGGCGTTTGTGATCATCGCAGCCGAGTGCCGTTCTGCTTTCTCCGAAATGGACGACGGGTATTGGAGGTGCGCCACCCTCGTGGTGACACCACGGGCAAGGACACGGCGAGGGGCGCAGAGAATCCCTGCTTTGAATGAGCAGGTGGGCCGCCAAAGAGCACGTATCCACGCAGTTTGTGTCTTTATATTCATAACAACGTGAACTTCGTCACGCATTAGGGCTGGTAAGGCACGGAGGGCAGGAAAGGACAGAGAGGATGCGTGCACAGACGCACAGATGCGCGTGCTGCACACCGAAGAGGCTCCAGGTCCAAGAAGAAACCAATCGCCGGCCTCTCGCATCTCAGAGGATTTGCGGAGGACCGGTTCATCTAGAGGACTAAGTCCTAAGGGTTTGTTCCTCGCCTGCGAGTTTGGAGCGTGACCACCGTACGCCATCGTATTTCAAGTGCTGGCTAGGAGCCAGGAGGGCGCGGGGGCGCGGGGGCCCGGGGCCCGGCAGTTCTCCGTTGCTATAGCAATCTGTAGGGAGCCCGAGTCCTGTGTAAAGAGCCTCATTAGATGATTGGGTCATGAGGTAGAGTGAGTTATTAGGTTAGGTTGTGTGATTAGATTACCAGGTCGTATTAGGTTATCAATGATTAGCACTCCCCCCCCCCCCCCGTCCTGCAGGCCTGGGGCCTGGCCGCGGCCCCTGCCGCGCTCTGGTGACAATCTCTGACCTTGTGGCTCCTTGGTGGGGGGGGGGACGGACAGCCAGATATGGGAACCACGCGTCCGTCCCTGCGCGAGCTGCCGGAGGCACAGGGAGTCCAGCCAGAGCCCCGGAAGAAACAAAGAGCCCTGTGCACGTCCTGGTCGTTGCCGTGGACTTGCTTTCCGTCCTTAAGCCTCTCCACTTTCATCTCCACAGGTGGGGTCAACCCCACAGGACGCTTGTCTTTGTTGACCTTGGCCAGAGGCTTCCCTTGATGTAAATGACACACAGTGAATGTGGGGGGGGGGGGGGGGGAATGTGAGGCCCCCCACCCCCCACCCCCCACCCCACCCCTGGACTCCCACCTCCCGCTGGGAGGCGAGGAAGTTGCTCTGGAAGGACGGACGTCTCCGTGCACCTCACTCAGCCTCCTCACCCCTGCCCACCCAGAGGGGGCCGAGCTCCGACAGGAAGAGAGTGTCCACGGGATGCCGCGTCTCTGGGTTGGGGCCCAGTGACAGGCTGGAGTGCGCGTGAGACGGTACGAAGGCCGGCGTGGCCGTGGAAGGGGGGTGCTGACTGGGAGGTGGGTGTGGCCGTGGACAGTGGGAGGGGGGTGCTGACTGGGAGGCGGGCGTGGCCGTGGAAGGGGGGTGCTGACTGGGAGGCGGGCGTGGCCGTGGACAGTGGAAGGGGGGGTGCTGACTGGGAGGTGGGTGTGGCCGTGGACAGTGGGAGGGGGTGCTGACCGGGAGGTGGGTGTGGCCGTGGACAGTGGGAGGGGGTGCTGACCGGGAGGCAGGCGTGGCCGTGGACGGGGGGAAAGGGGGGGTGCTGACTGGGAGGTGGGCGTGGCCGTGGACGGGGGGAAAGGGGGTGCTGACTGGGAGGTGGGCGTGGCCGTGGATGGGGGAAAGGGGGTGCTGACTGGGAGGTGGGCGTGGCCGTGGACGGTGGAAGGGGGGTGCTGACCGGGAGGCGGGCGTGGCCATGGACGGTGGGAGGGGTGCTAACTGGGAGGCGGGTGTGGCTGTGGAAGGGGGGTGCTGACTGGGAGGCGGGCGTGGCCGTGGATGGTGGAAGGGGGGTGCTGACCGGGAGGCGGGCGTGGCCGTGGACAGTGGGAGGGGGTGCTGACTGGGAGGCGGGTGTGGCTGTGGAAGGGGGGTGCTGACTGGGAGGCGGGCGTGGCCGTGGATGGTGGAGGGGGGTGCTGACTGGGAGGTGGGCGTGGCCGTGGATGGTGGAGGGGGGTGCTGACTGGGAGGCGGGCGTGGCCGTGGACGGGGGAAGTGGGGTGCTGACTGGCTGGTAAGAAGGACACACGTATTCCTGCCGTAGTGGTCAACTTGGATGTGCTTGTGGTGGAACTGACTGATTCAAGATAGATGTGGCTCCCTCCAGTGCTCCCTCCAGTGCTCCCCTCCAGTGCTCCCCTCATTGCTCCCTCCAGTGCTCCCTCCAGTGCTCCCTCCAGTGCTCCCTCCAGTGCTCCCCTCCACGTGCTCCCTCCAATGCTCCCTCCAGTGCTCCCCTCCAGTGCTCCCCTCCAGTGCTCCCCTCATTGCTCCCTCCAGTGCTCCCTCCAGTGCTCCCTCCAGTGCTCCCCTCCACGTGCTCCCTCCAGTGCTCCCTCCAATGCTCTCTCCAGTGCTCCCCTCCACGTGCTCCCTCCAGTGCTCCCCTCCACGTGCTCCCTCCAATGCTCCCCCCAGTGCTCCCCTCCACGTGCTCCCCTCCAGTGCTCCCCTCATTGCTCCCCTCATTGCTCCCTCCAGTGCTCCCCTCAGTGCTCCCCTCAGTGCTCCCCTCCACGTGCTCCCCTCAGTGCTCCCCTCAGTGCTCGCTCCAGTGCTCCCTCTCCACGTGCTCCCCTCCACGTGCTCCCCTTCGTCCTTACTGGCCAGCGTTTCCCGAGCGCTGACTGCGGCCTGGGTGGAGCAGGGGTGGATGTCGGGGCTCGGGTCTGAGGTCTGGGGGCCCCGGGGGTGGGGAAGCACGGGGGTCTTCCTCCGCGCTGTGAAGGCCTCCTCCTCTGCCTGCCTCCGCGGGGCGAGGAGCCCCGCTTCCCCGGGACTCGGCGCGGAGGTTCGAGACGGACCCGGGCCGGCTCCGGGCCGCCCTCAGACCCTGCAACCCGCCGGGAACGATGGAGCTCACCAGACCAACGAGGGATGCACGCGGTCCGTCGGGGCCTCGGGGCCCGGGGATCAGCCGCCTCGGGCTCGGCGAGGTTTGCTGGGATTCCGTGACGCGGTGTTCGCTTTTGTTCTGTTTCAGATCTACCGACACTCCTACACCGGGTTTTACGTCCTGAGCAAAATTCCTCATTGGTAAGATGGCTCTTCCTTTCCTTCCACCGGCGGTCCGCCGGGCGTGGCGGAATGGTGGACGGCGCGGGCAGGGCGCGGGGCAGAGCCGGGGCCTCCGTGTCATCCTCCGACGAGCCACCCCCGGGGCCCCGCGGTCCCTTCCACCCCGGCCCTCTGTGAAGGGGCCCCAGAACCGCTTCCCTTCATCTCTGCTCCGGCTGTCTGGTTCTGGAACCCTCCGTGGTCTGGAGAGCAAGGTCCCTGGGCCCCGTGGCAGGCGCGGCGGGCTGGGCCCTGGACTCCTGAAGTACGATCGAGGCCTCTCTACCCGCCACAGGGCAAGGCCAGGGCGCGTTGGTGTCAGTGGCCAGAGTCAGCGCTGCCCCGTAAGAGGCTCGGAGTGGGCGAGGCCCGGGAACAACGCCCCGGTGCCCGCTTCGGGTCGGACCGCCCCGCTTCAAACTTTCCCACAACTTCCGATGGTGTTGCCGAGCTCATCCGCTCTCTCAAAAACACCTGACGGGAAGCCCAAACTCGCCCAGGGGGAGGAAGGGCGTGGGCAAGATGGTCGGCCACCGCCGCGTCTCAGCAGCTTTGTCCTGGGGCCACCGCACAGCGAGGGCAGGGGGGAAAGTCTGGTGAAGCCATGAGTTCAAACACATGGTCAGGTACCAGACCAGAAAAGTCCAGCGGGGATAGAGGGATAGCTTCCAGCTGTTTCCGCTTTCATTTTCCCTCTCTTCCTCCTCCTTCCTCGCCTTTGTCTTCAGAGGGGGGCACAGGTGGAAACAGTCGAATGTGACCGCTAGATTATTTGGAAAATGAAGTGGGGGAGGAGGGAGAAAAGCTAAAGGGCACCCAACCCTAGTTTAGAAAAAACAATAACTGTCACGAATCTTTCATTAAAAGTGTATTGGGACAGAAATGCAAATGTTCTTTAGTAAGGATGAATTATTCAATTCATTCTGAAGACGATATACATCTTCAGAGGTCATGGCAGGCAGGAATAAAATTATGCCCTGAGAATTTGTGCTAGATGATGGATATTTCATTCTGTCTTGTATAAATCTCTAAAACTCACGGCTCTGATACACTTGGCATATTGTGTCACTGTTTTGCGGCATCTATTAGAATTTAAAAGAAACAGACTCTCAGAACTCGGCACAAAAAGTTTAGCCAAGCAAGTTGGCACTTATAAGGTAGCAAGGGTCCCCGAGAAAGTATTGACGCTCAGACACCGACCTAACAGCCTTGCAGTTAATCCCCTTGGAGCTAGGCACTAGTGGATCATGCCTGCAATCCTAGCTATTCCGAAGGCTGAGACCCAAGGATGGAGGTTCAAAGCCAGTCCTGCCCTCCTCCAAAAAAAGTCTGTGAGGCTCTCGTCTCCAGTTAAATAGCAAAAGCCAGAGGCAGAGGCGTAGCTCCCACCACGGCGTACATCTTTTATGCATATTTCTTTACTTACCTAGAATTAATGCTGCTTGTTTTGAACATGAAGCACTGCACCGATATGTTTTACGGAAGAACCTAACCGAGCAGAGCCGTTTCCACGTTGGAGATGGCCGCCAACGAAACGTTCTCGGTGAACGTTCTCCTCTGCGTCTCCAGACAGTTCTGCATCTTGGCTTCTTCTCTTGGCCTTTTCCCGTTGTGACATTCTCTTGAATTAGTCCTGCCTTTGGCCCGAGTCCTTTCAACAGTGAGCGTGTATGTGTGTTGTTACACACGACCTCACGCATTCTGCCATCTCTCTCGGAAAGTCCCCTCGCGTAGAGAGAGTCGGCTCCCGCGATACTGGAAACCGGTGTTAAGACCAGCTGGGTGGGTCCCTCTCAGGACGTAGGCACAGCGGTGGAGAACTCTGTCCCGGGGCTTGCGCAGAGGAGAAGGTGTAGATTCAGTGCTTGAATATGGAGAATGGAGGAGGGGAAGGTGACAGGCCTCTATTCCATTAGGCATTGTGTGTGTGTGTGTGTATATGTACATGTGTGAGTGTGTGCATGTGCGTGTGTGTGTGTGTGCATGTGGGGGGGCATGTGTCTGTGTGTATATGAGTATGGGTATGTGGGTGTAGGTATATGCGTGTGTGTAGGTGTGTGCAGGCGTGTGTGTGTGTGTGTGTGTGCATGCATGTCTACTCTCCAACGGGCCCTCCTCCTCCCAAGTGCTGTCCCCTCTCCCTTTCTAGTTTTTTTGAGGGATTTATTTTTATCACAGGCTTTTTCTGCTTTTTAGGTGATTTTTCGTGCTGATTCTTTTTATATGCTTAGTATATTTATTAGTATACATATATTAGCATGTGTATTAGTATACATATATTAGCATGTTCATTAGTCTACATGTATTCATGTTTATTGTACACATATATTCGTATGTCCATTAGTATACATATATTAGTATGTTTATTAGTATACTTGTATTAGTATGTGTATTCATATACATATATTAGTAACATGTATTAGTATACATATATTAGTATGTTTATTAATTAGTATACTTATAGTGCACCATCCTTGGACCCTCCACACCCCCCCCCCCGTACGAGCCAGCTTGTTCTTGGCATTTCATCTTTTTAATGTGTTTTTGGCTAGATATTTTTTAATAATTCTCTGAATTTCACTGGTATCTATTGTCATAGCCACTTGTCTCTAATTTTATTCATTTCGCTCTCTTCTCTCCTTCGGTTAATTTGGCTGAAGGTTTTTTAATCTTTTCAAAGAACACCTCTTCGTTTCTGTGATTCTTAGTCACTGTTTCATTAATTTCTTCCGTGATGTGTATTCTTTCATTTACTATTAGTTTGATCTGTTCTCATTTTTCTAAGCTCTCAAAATGCATCACTAGGTCATTTAGGAGCTCTCTCTATTTTCTTAAACATAGGTTGTCATGAGCTTTGCTCTTAGAACACATTGGATGTGTTGCAAATGTTTGGTTAACTCAGGTTTCCAGTTTTAATTGACTTAGGGGTTTTTTTTCCCTCTGATTTTTTTCAGTGACTACCTGATTATTCAAAATTGTGTTGTTCAGTTTTCATGTGTTTCTGTCATTGTTTCTCTTGCTGTTGATTTCTAATTTTATTTCATTATGATCTGATAGGATGCAAAAAAATTAAATGTTGCATTTGCTAGGACTTGGTTTATGATCTGTGTATGTGATCTTGGTATGTGATCTCTTTTGGAGAAAGATCTATAGATTTCAGAAATGAATATATATATAGTGGCTATTTAAATAGAATATTCTGTAGCAGTTTACTAAATCTATTTCATCTGTGTTGCAGTTAAGATTCTGATCCTTGCTCGTTTTTATGTCTGGGTGTCCTGTGCAGTGGTGAAAATTAAGTGTTGAAGTCACCAAGTATTGTCGTCTCTGGATCTGTCATTTTATGTCCAAGGTGTTTGTTTTATGAAAGAAAGTACGGACATGTAATACTTCTTCTATGTTGTCTGTGTTTACAATGGTTGTCCTTTCTGAAGGATACCTTTTATCTGTCCTGAGTGTGGCTTGAGTCCGCGGGCAGATGTGAGGTTCGCTGCTCCCGCTTGCTTCTGTCATTTCCCATCCCTCACTTCCTCTCTATGAGTCTTTGCCAGTGAAGTCCATTCCTGCAGACAACAGATTTTTCCATCCAGTCAGCCAACCTGCATCCTTTAATTGGCCAGGTAATCTCATTTATTTTAATGCATACTTGTATTTTATTTATACTTATTGCTTATCATTTAGTTGATACCTATTTCAAGGTATTTGCTTACTCTAGAGACGCTGATGTTGTTTCCTGGCTGATTCTGAGTCATGTGTTCTCTTTTCTTTCTCTCTTATTCACTTAGGAGTGTGCTGGCTAATCAAATGGAACATGCCTGGTTCTTTCCTATTCTCATATGTCCATGTATTCATGTTGTGAAGTTTATTCTTTCCTGAGCCTTCTGTTTGTGGTGCTCTTTCCTCCTCACATGTAGAAGAATTACTTTATTTTCTGCAGTGCTGGCTTCTTGGCCATGGATTTTTTTAATAGTTTATGCTTGTCATGGAGGGTTCTTTATTTCTCCACCAATTTTATTTTTTTTCTATTTTTTATTGTCAAACTGATATACAGAGCAGTTACAGTTTCATACATTAGGCATTGGATACATTTCTTGTACTGTTTGTTACCCCCTTCCTCATTCCCCCCTCCCCCCTTCCCCTTTCCCTGTCCCCCCATGAGTTGTTCAGTAGATTTACACTAAACAGTTTTGCAAGTATTGCTTTTGTAATCGTTTGTCTTCTTTACCCTGTGTCTCTCGATTTTGGTATTCCCTTACAGTTTCTAATACCTGTATACACGGTTTCCAATGTACTCAGATAAGATACAGAGATAGTGAAGGTACGACCACAAGAAGGGCATCCAAGAGGGTCATCAATAATAGAAGCTACGGTTTCACATCTCACATTGAAAGTAATTACAACAGTGATATAACAGCCGTTTCCATAACATGGAGTTCATTTCACTTAGCATCATCTTTTGTGTTCATAAGGCTATAGCTGTTGGGCTCTTGTGATCCTCTGCTGTCTCCACCAATTTTCAAGGCGCTTTTTGCTGGATATAATCATCTTGATTAGCAATTATTTTCTTTCAGAGTGTGAAAGTTATCATTTCATGCCTTCCTAGCTTTTAAGGCTCTACTGAGATGTAATTCTGAGTTTTTCTTTGTAAGTTGTGTTTTCTCTTGTAGCTTCCAATATTTCTTTCTTTTTTCCCGTTGTCTTGGGGCCTAACTGCAATGTTATGTGGAGAGGTTTCTGTCTGGTCCTATCTACTTGGGGTTCTGAATGCCTCCTGGAATTGTTCTATATCTGTTTCTAGATTGGAGAATTGTTCTTTTATAATTTCATTGAATAATTATTCCACGCTTTTGCTTTGCATCTCACCTCCTTCTTACATGCCATGGATTCTTAGGTGTAGCCTCCTTAAATCGTGTCCTAGAGTTTTTGAAAGTTGTAATCATTGTTATTTTTTCCCTATTGCTGCCTGAATGGCCTCTCTTCTTCTGCTGATCTAGTCTGTAGGTGCTGCTTCTCCCTGTGTTTGTGAACAGGAAGAACCCTACCGCTGTTTAGCGGCCGGGGATTTCAGGACCATGGACAAGTCCCGGGTCGCTGTAAGACAGAAATGAGGAGCCTTGTGCTCAACCGCCCCCTAGGGCTGTATTCTCGCTGGGCACCACGCCTTGGCCTGTCTAATCACTCTTCCCCACAACTTCCCTGTGGTAGGCACATAGTCCAGTATTATCATCACCAGTGCTCTCTGAGCCACTGGCAAGGGTTTAAAAGCAGGCGGAAAGCAGGCCTGACTCTGGGCATGGAGCATCACGGTTGATCCTGCCCACAACAGGAAGGCAGGTGCCGAGGCTAGCCCGTCCTGCACACAGCAAGGAGCCAGGAGAGGTTCCTTAGCCCTGCAGAGCAAGGCCAGCTCACCTGTCTTATTCAGAGGAGCCATTCTCCAGGTGACTCAATGGCTTTGCAGCAGATCCTTCTGACAGTGAGGTGGGAGGAAGCACGGGTCCTTGTGGGGCGCGTCCTTCGTGTTCACCTTACGCTGCCGGTCTACATCCCTTCCTCTCGGCACGCCGCTGGTTCACTGCCGGAGGAAAGGGATAAGGCACCTGCGTAAGGGGATTAGGAAGGACACCTGTGGCCGGGCCACCCCCAGCTCCCTGTGCGGGGGTCTCTGAGGAGGGCCGGTCCCAGGGCAGCCTGCTGGCTGCTGTACCATCCTGTGCCCGGCTCGCAGTCGCACGGGTGCAGCTGGAGCTGAGAACGAGAGCCCTTGTCTCAGGAAGCAATTGATTGCTCCCCCCTTCAAACATCCATTTCTTTGTTCCCCCAGCAGACTCGCAAATGGTGGCAGAGCTCGGATGAGCGGGGTCCTTGGACATTGTGCAGCGGGATTGGGTGGCGGTGCTGTGGGACCAGGGCTCGGGGACCATCCCGGGGCTGCCCGGGCCAGGGCTTGCGTGTGTTTTTCTCCTGCCCAGGCTCAGGTTTCCCTTGGCTCCACCTCGTGGAACACGGGTGTTATTGAACTATTTGGATTCTTGAACTGGGGAATCTTGGCTGCAGACAAGCCTTGTGTAAGCCAGCGCACGGAAAACTACGATGCTCTTCCTGTCTTGTTGGTTTTGTTTTCATTCGGGCTGCTGGTTGCTTTCTTGTGTTAAGGAACCACGGGGTCCCCGTTAGAGGCATGCAGAAGCCAGTCATCAGAAAAAAAAGCAGGATACATCCCCAAAGGCCCCTGCCCACGTCACAGACATGGCTTCCTAGAGCAGGGCCTTGTGCCTTAGGCTGACGCCCTCGCGGGCAGTGCCTGGCAAGAGCGTACAGTGTGCTGCGTGTTCATTCCTCAACACAACGGTTGGGCACTTGGGGTGTGCCAGGATCGTGGGGAAAGGCCCCTCGCAGCCCTGGGGTATCAGGATCAAGAGTGCATGGGGAAAGAAGGCCCCAGCCAATGCCCCACCCTCCACCCACATGGTCCACCCGCATGGTCCACCCCTGCGTCCCTCCCAGAGGCTCCCGTCCACCTCTGTGTCCTTCCCAGAGGCTCCCGTCCATCCCTCCACCCCTCCCAGCTCCTCCTGCCCATCTCTGCATCCCCCTGCTCCCCCCGTCTGACCTTGGAGCCCCAGGACACCAGTGCTGGGCAAGGTCCTCCGCGCCCCGGGGCCTCCTGGGCCTCCTCCCGCCTCTAAGTACAGACTTTCAGGCCTTTTGCCGTTCGCTGGTCCCCAGAATAGACAGGATTCCCAGCCAAGGCCTGGCCGTGCCTTAGAAACCAGTCCGGGTGGGTAAGAAGGTGGAGGGGAGCCCGTGATTGCAAGCAGAATGCTGTCCCGAGAATCAGAGAAACTTCCAGCAGGAAGCAACCGTGTCAGCCAGCAATTACGAGCAGGAACCAGGCTGGAGCGCGCAGGGGCCGGGCCTTCGCCCGGGCCCCGCTTCGATAATTGCCTCTGGGATCTGCAGAGGTTTTGCTGGGAAGATGTTTCTCTCCCGCACCTTCTCCACCGCGGTGCTTCCTAATCGACCACTTTCCCTCCCTCCCGGCCCGGGGCCGAGCTGGAGATCGGTGCGCCTGGCTTCTCGGTCATTTCCAAATCCTAGTCTTTGACACTGACACTGCTATTTCTTACGTCTTTATCCACAAAGACTTGGGAGCCAGAAATCCATTTTTTTAGCTTCTTCCTCTCAAATGCTGTTGTCATTGCGAAGTTTTTCCATGTCTCCAAACAGCTTAGGAAGATGAATGAATAAAGTTGGCCGTTCACTAATTTAACTCTTCAGAATTCAGCATGACGTATGCCCTGTCTTGTGTATTGCTCAAATAAGCAAAATCAGAATGGATTGCATAGCTTGCACCACGTCCAGATCGTTTTGTTCTCCCATAATCATTTTTTTTCACGCATCCATCTCCACCCTGGCGATGGTTCATCACAGAGCTTTCAAATAAATGAGTAAATAGAAAAAAGGGAGGAGACGGGAGGGAGGGGCACTGGCTAGCCCCCCGAGAGAATCTCAACCTCTCTCTGTGTACACACACGCGTGCACACACACACACACCAACAGCACCCAAAGCACACAGAGGGATGCTTGTTGTTCCAAGTTCACCTGTGATGCGCAGTGTCTGACACCCACCCTCCCTTCGGCTGTCTCCCCAGCCCCCTCCCCCCTCCCCCCTCCCGACGTCCCTCCTCCCCATCACTTCCTGGGCTTCTCCAAGCCCAGAGGCCTCACATCAGAATGTCCTAGTTTGAATCCCTCAGTGTACGCGGGCTTCGCCTTCCTTCCTCCGGCTTCCTCTCCTGTATCTGGAAACTCTAACCCGCCATTTCTTCCTTTCTTGGAGGCCATTCACCTGTTTTCTCCCTAGACAAATGAGTACATCCGCAGCTCTGTCTCCAGGGTAAGAACCCCCCCCCCCATAGGAAAGAGGGGCTCACCCGGCAGCCATCCGTCACCCTTCGTGTGGAGAGGCACCTTCCAAAATAAACGGGAGATTCATTCTTTTCCACCTGTTGAAGATAGCAATCGTCGTAATAGTGTTAGGGGCTATTTGCATATTTCTTTTAGCGTGAGCTTTATGAAGAACTTGGCATAGGTGGGATCTTGTTGTCATGGTATTTTACATATCAATAAATTAAGAATGAAAACGACACCTGGTGTCCAGTAGGAGAGAGAAATCTTCCGCCTGGGTTCTCAGTCTGTGCCCCGCCCCCTTCCCCCCCTCCCCCCGCCAGTGTCTCTACCTGCAAAGACAAAAGGGTGTGCCCCCCCCCCCCCAGTGACAGGGCATTGTGCTTAGGAAAAAAAAAAAAACACCTGCCGGGAAAGCCAACGATGAAAATGTAAGTGGTAGGGATTTACTACTGCATGGCTGTGCGTTTCAATTTTTAATTTTCACTGTCCTGGATATTTTAAAAATTGATGTGTAGACTTCCCCGCGTGTTTTCTCGTGATGAATATTTACCAAGTGGGTTAAGTGGCGGAGGCCCTATTTCAACTTCCCATAAATGATTTATGTCGGGAAAGATCTAGTGGAGACAGGCTCCGTGAGCAGAGGCGGGCTGCTGAAGCCAGAGGACGGGGGGGAGGGAGGAGGGGGGGGGCGAAAGCATTATAAATTCTTGGTTCCCAACACTGTGCTTTCTTTCTGTTTGTCTGTCTGTCTGTCTGTTTTCTCAGGGACCCTCAGAGTCTGGACCCACCGGAAGTCAGCAATGCAAAGCTTCAGTATGCGGGGTGGGGCCCCAAGGGACAGCAGCTGGTAAGCAGGCCAAGTTCAAGTTCAGCAGCTGTATGTGATCTTCACGAGGTGGACGCTGTCTGGGCTGATCGTGTCTCCCAGTGCTCAGCCTGTGTGTATGTGTATGTGTGCGCGTGTGCGTGCGTGCGTGCGTGCGTACACATCGAGTTTCAGATAAGTACACCAGGATATCTGAATATGTAAAATGGCCATTTCCGTTTGGATAGGGAATTTTCATAAAGTGGGAGTAGCATGCTGTGTTAATGTTCTGTTACTGTGATGAAATGCCTGAGCAAACGACTTAATGAAGGAGGGTTTTATTTGGGCTCATGTTTTCATACTTTAATCCATGGTCAGCCGGCTCCATTGGCGCTGGGCCTGTGACAAGACAGAGCATGGAGAAGGAATGAGTATGGTACGGAAGAGCTACCCACAGCAAGACAGCCGGGAGCACGGAGAGAGACAGAGGCAGAGCGAGAGCAGGAATAAGGTTAAGATGCGTCCACCCAGGCCACTGCCCCAGTGTCCCACTTCCTTAACAAGCACCGCCTCTGACACTCCACTCCACTAGGGACTGACACACCCACGGACCAACCCACCGGTGACATTAGCTTCCTCACCTCCTAATAGTGTCACCATCTGTGTACCAAGCCTTTGGTGTTTTATCCCTAGAACACAGGGGCTCTGGTGCCCTGCCCTACCCATGAAATAGTGCCCGGCTTGTAGCTATGTGTATGTAGACTCCAGGCTGGCTGTGAATTGTAAAGATGAGGCTGATGAAGAGCTGGTGGTAGGTAGGATCTGCATAGGTGACCTTGGCTCTTGGAACTCCATTTACATACATCCGGGTAACCATCCCCGAGTCCCGCTTGGCTCTGCGTCAGGAAGCGGCGCTGTGCCTCTGGTGTGCGGCTTGGCCCTCGCGGCTTGCACGGTGGCTGCACTGAAGTCACGGTCTGCGCGGATTCGCCAGAGCTCCCTCGTAAAGTTGTCGTTTCCCTAACTGTCATGGAACATGGTCGTTTTTCAAACTTGGCACAGGGTTATATTAGCTGGGCTGCCTACCGAATTACGAAAGAAAATAATCTTATCCCCTGTAGTACAATTATATTTTCTTGGTGGCTGGTTCCTTCTACGGTCTTGAATTGGTTCAAAGAAGCTGGAGCAGATGAGCCACTAAAGAATTTTAGTGATCACTAAAGTCCCTAATGCTACCAGAGATTTCAAGGGCACGTTTAATTGGTCAAAATCAGGGGGCGGTAGGAGGAGGTAATGAAGAGCTGGCAACTGGACTAAATATTTGTTGAGATAAGAAACAAGTGCCTAAGTGGATTCCTTAATCAATTAATTAACGTAGTCACATGAGCATTGGAGGGAAGGGCGCACTCAGAAGGCAGAGCAGTGTGCCACATGGTCTCGAATGGCGCGGGAAATGTGTCACCCCTTTCTGCTTTAGAGGGACAGGATGCCCACTTAACTGTTAATTCCTAATGTCTGATGCTAATAGACTTGTGGAATTTTGGCAGTGTATAAGCAACCATGAAATTTGGAATCTGTATCGTGCTTTCTCCCTCCACGTTTTGTCTTGTTTGTAATTGACACACAACTTGCACAAATGTGTGGGATACGAGTGCTTCGATGCACGCAGACCAGCGGTGACGATCGTATCAAGGTCACCAGCGTGCCCGACGCCTGACGCGGCTGTCACTGCAGTCCTCCGTGGCTTTTGAAATACACAGTGCGTTCCGGCGGACGATTGTAGCCTCGCCGTGCGTAGATCTCAGAGCATTCCTCCCGTCTTAGGGGCAAGTTTGTGTCTGGGAAAAGATCACGTAGCACAGGTCCATTCCAGAAAAAGCTATGATCCTGGCATCTGTTGTAATTAGGAGAACCCGGAGAAGGTTGTCATAAGTGAAATAAACAACCCAGCCCTTTAGAGACCCGCGCTGCATGGTGTCTCTTGCACGTAGCAGCTAGCAAAGCTGAGGCGAGAGGCGGGACAGAGGGGAGTTGGGTGGGCTTTCCCTCTCGATAGGAGAATTCTCAAGGCCATTCTCAAGGACATGCCTCCTTGTGCTGGCCAGCAGAGGCGACGTACCTCATTGTGGAGACACCGTCCTATGTGCTGCGGCGGGCTCAGTAAAGTTCTTCTGCACAGGGACAGATGTTGGGGACTCTTCTTCCGTGGGAACAGCCCGGCCCTGGGGCCACCTCCCCTGACAAGAACCCCCTCTGCCAGCAGAGGAAGTGTGCCGTCGGGAGCGGACCTCCCAAACGCGGACCCGCGGGGTGACGGCGAGCCACAAATCCCTCGCTGCCGTCTTATTTTTAAAAAGTAAATATTGCTCCCTAAAGGAAATCTGCTCTAATGGTAATGAGTTGGATCACAGCGAGTAATTCCCCCGGGGAGCGGAGCGTGCCGTGGCGGCCCGGGTTCCCAGAGCAGCCGCGAGCATCTCCCCGACTGATGGCAGCCGCCCCGTGGCTCGCGGACGCCGGAGCCACCGCACGCTGATCTGAGGGGCTGAGGAACAGGGAAGGGCTTCGTCCTCTGACCGTCCACAGTCTCCAGTGCAAGGCCCTGCCCTCCTCCACCACCACCAGGCCTCCCCCGCCCCCCCTCCTCCGTCAGGAGCAGCCATGCCCACCAAGGTGTTTATCACACAACGTGTGATCTGAGGAGCCTCCCCTTTCTGGCTCCTTCCTCTCTGCCTGAGCCCCCGGAGGCCTGGGTTGAGGCTCTTCCCGGTTTCCCTTCCTCCCTCCCGCACCTTGCCGGCTCTGCCCGTGAGACTGCGTCTGCTTGCTGGGATTAGACGCTGCTCCGGGTTTGGGAAATGCCCCTTGGCTTCCATATATGTCATTCCTAGCGTTGACGCTTAGCGCGACGCATTGTTCTCAGGACCACACTCCGTAGGACCGCTCCGCCGGGGCATGGAGGATTTATGATGGGGAACGTGTTCCCCTTCGCCGCCGAGACTGCACTGCGTCGGCCATTAGGAATTCAGGGCTGGGCTCTTTGGAGACACGCAGAGGCTCAGAGACAGCGAGAACCTTCTCTCTCTCTCTCTCTCTCTCTCTCTCCCTCTCTCCCTCTTTCTGTCTGTCTCTGTCTCTCTCTCCCTCTCTCTGGCTTGCTGTGATGCTCGTGATAAACGCGTGTCTCTGTGGAGTGGGGCTAGTGAGTCCTCTGGGAAATCTTCAGCCGCTTCGGATGTGAAGAATGAAGAGCACGGAAAGTTCTGGTGGGAAGCAGGCAGGTCAGCACCGTCTCCCTCCCCCTCCCCACCCACCCCCAGTAGCGGGGGAAGATAGCAGAGGAAGGAGGTGGGCAGGGACCACCCAGCCGCCCACACCTCAGTGCCTGCTTGCCTTCTCGGGTCTGCACCGGTCAGGCTAGGCCAGCTCTGCTCTGCAAGTCCCCATCGCACTCCCAAGTCCAGGCTCCTGAGTCCTAATGGCGTCCTCGCTTCTTCCTGAGTCACCTGTGATTGGGGCTGGCCCTCCACAGTCCACCTGGCATTCTAGCTCTTTCTCCCGCTATGCTTCCTCACCCGGGCGGGGAGGCCCATCCTCGCGGGCCCCGGGGAGCAGCCCCGAGGCCCCCAGTGTGCGGACCGCGCCGAGGAGTCCCCCCGAGGCTCGCGGCTGTTCGGCGGGGTCTGGACTTGCCCGCCGGTGGGCAGGGAGCATTTTGCTGGACTTGACAAGTCCGGCGTGGATGGACGGATTGATCCTCCCAGCAAGGTTAGAGTGTTTAATGAAACGTCACGTACACGGAGCGGACAGGGCGGAGGCGACGTCCCATTAATAACTTATAAAGGCCTCTAATCAGTTTGGGTTAATTTGGTATTCATTGTAAAAACATTTATCATGGGCACCGAAGCCCATGACAGAAGCCAAGAAATTAATATCACGGGAGTGGGAATCGCCTTATACATCCCCAAGTAATGGAAGGAGACTGTCTGGTGAGTGATTTACTAGACCACCGGGGCCTCCCTCCAGATTCAACACAGTGGCTTGTGAACCAGGGCTCCGAGTAGCTGAATTATTTTAGAATCGATGGGTGCTCGGGTAGATAAGCAGAGTTTGGGGCAATTGGCCAGGGCGGGTGGGGGAGTGTCACGGCCGCTGACGATCTCAGCCAGGGAACAAGTATGGCACATCTAAGTGCTCCCCGTTTCCTTTCCCCTTCCTTGGGTGTTGGGCCCCCAGGCGGGTCCCACGTATGCTGCCGTCATTCTCCGTCCTGCGTGTCGACGCACCTTCCTTCAGACGTATCCCTAGGCACTGCTCCCAGCTTTCCGCGACTCCCCACACTGCCTTGCGCAGCGCTTGCACGAGTTTACCTTCCCACCGACGGGGGGTAACGAGGGCTCCTCGCCACATGGCTCTGCCAGCATTTGCGTGCTCTCTCGGTGAACTCCACCGTGAGCGGGGTGGGAGACTCAGCGGAGTCGTGGTTGGCGTTTCCTTTGGGGCTAAGGATGTGGAATGTCCGTTCATGTGCTTCATCTTCTGCCGTGGCAGAATCAAGGAAAGGGTGTGCGTGGGGTTAAACACAGAGCCTGACCCGATTGCTCACGTTGGTTGGGCGGCATAAGCCGCCTCTCCTTGCTTTGCCGTAGCTCCCTTAACGCCAGTGCCAGCGGGACAATGCGGTGCTTCTTGCGGGGAACCAGCTTTAGGCCGGGGCGAGCGAGGGTCCGCGTCCGGGGAGCGCGCAGTCAGTGATGGAGACGAGAGTGAGGTCAGGTGACTCCCACGCGGCCCCGTGCCCGGGCCCCGGCGGGAGGACGGAGGACATGGCCCCTGCGCTGCTCTGCGCTGTGCGCACCGCGGGCCCCGGTGTGTCACGTGACCGAGCTCCCGGTGGCCAGAGGGAACGGACCAGGACGGCCTCCCCGCGGCTCCCCGGCTCCTCAGCCGCACCGGAGAGCCGCGACCTTCTCCTCCCCCGGCCTGCTGAGCGTATTCTCAGCCCCGCTGCTTCTGATGGCCGATCTCCCCGCTCTTTGTTTTATTATTCGTCTCTCACTTCCCCAAACTTCAATCCCAGACCAAATATAAGCTTCTCGGGGACAAAGAGCGCCTTGCGTTCTCCTTTCATCTTCCACGGCCCATTGCCCAGTATTGAGCAGAATACAGGTTTTTTTGACAAATACTTGTTAAATAGATGGGATCCTGTAGGGGAAGTAAAATTAAATGTCAAATTTATGGACACGAGCTCCAAAACTCATAGAAACTGAAAAGCTTGATGTTATAGCCTGAAAAGATTACGGATTTAACAACTTGTCTGGCGGTTAATTGACCCCGCTGCTCTGACGATGAGCAGCATCGAGGATGGCATGCTCGGTCTCGGAGGCTGACACGTTTCCTTAAAATGTTTACTAAGCTGTGAAAGGTCTGAAACAAAGATGTGAGCGGCCGCTGCTGAGATCTGTCACCAGCAGATCTGTGACGGCGCAGGGCAGGTGATGAACCCCCGCCCAGCCCCAGGGCCCCGCGGCGGGGAGCTGCTCCTAGCATCCCGGGAGCAGTTAGACCTCCGGGAATTACTTCCTGAGTGGTCGCACAACGCAGAGACCGGGGAGGGGGGAGGGTTGGTGTGGGGGGGGGGGCGGCCTGAGAGGACCACCTGTAGCTTGCTTCAAACAACACGCTTGCGAGGCGCGTTGGGGGTTTTAGCAGCATCAAATGATTCCTCCTGCTTTTGTTCTTCAAACCAGACGGTTTGGTTAGCTCCCAGTGATTAGCGTAAGTCAGTCACCAGTACCGGAAAGTGATCCTTCTCGCATTTTTCAAGGACCTCTTCTGATCCTGCTCTCTCTCGGGCGTGGCGATTCTCACGACCCACGAGGTTCGTGCGAGAGACACGGCTGAGAACAGACAGTCTATGGCAGCCCCGTTTCCATGGTTTTGTCTTATTTTGGGAGGGGCAGGACTAGGAATTGAACTCCGGACCTTGTGCTTGCTGGGCAGGTGCTGCACGGCACCCCCCCCCACCCCAGTTTTATATCTTTGGGGCATGTTTACTTTTCGGTCTGTGGTGGCTAGAGCCTGGCACAGGGAGTTCTACTCTAAGGAACGGTTAGCACGTGAGCGAACCGATTTTCCTGCCTGTTCACCAAGTTGGACACGAAGCATCAGCCTGAAATGGTGCCACTTTTGCGAGGCCCGCTGGCCCTGCGCCGTTGGAATGACATGTCAGGTTCCTAGCCCAGTCCTCACGTCAACAACGCAGCCCGAATCTGACGGTGAGCGGAGTCCATCTGCTGGTGCCGCCCCAAGCTCTGAACCGCATGCGCGTGGTTCCGGCCACGAGGCTGGGCCTGGCGTTCCCAGCCGGCCTCGCGTCCATCGGAGGCTAGACTCATGCCGTGTCCACCCGCGCTCCTGAGCTCTCATGATAATCGCCAGCCCAGTGGCCCGGTCAGAAAGCCGCTGGTCTTGACCTCTACCTTCCTCACCTCCAACTTGCTGATTTAATTGAGCAAATGTTTCCATCGCCATAAAAATCCTGAATATTTTAGTAGCTGAGGGACATGGCTGTTGAACAAAACTTGAGTCACTGCGCTGTCCTCTGGAGCCACTGTCCCCAAATCTCATCATGAGAGGACACAGTGCTGGATGACTTGTGTCCTGAAGGCTTTCTTCTAAATGCACAGTTGTGTTCCTGCAGGACAGGGTTGGTTGGGTGGCCCCAAACTCCCCCTGCCTGAAGGACCAGAGTGTTGACATGAATAAGTCATGAGTCCATGGCGGGCGGGGGGCAGGGGATGGGGGAACGTGGATGCAGGCTGGTAGAGATCAG
Source organism: Perognathus longimembris pacificus (assembly GCF_023159225.1). Taxonomy (NCBI): domain Eukaryota; kingdom Metazoa; phylum Chordata; class Mammalia; order Rodentia; family Heteromyidae; genus Perognathus; species Perognathus longimembris. The sequence continues at coordinate 152,352,361 of NC_063162.1, forward strand.
CCTCCGGCCACAGCCCTGGTGAATCATGGGAGAACAGTAAATCTGTACAATAACAGAGCCAGGCTGGTGAGCTGCCTTTTGCTTCCTCTGACACACCCATAAATGTGCCCATATATTTGTAATTCTCTGATTAAATGGCAGAGTCTGTAAATCCTTTCTTCCAATAACCCTAAAATTTTACTGGCCAAGGGTCCCATTTGGGAAGCAAAGGCTTTTAGTGGCAGATGGTAGTTGAGACTAATGCTTCTTGAACCAGCCCAGGCTTGGGTGCAAGCCTAGAGGTCTGACTGACTGGGACGAGGGTTCTTTGGGTCTCCAGTCACCTTGGACCGTCGCAGGATTAGGTCCCCATACAGGACCAGAAGTAAGGGGCTGAGTCCCTTTGATAAACTTTAGAGCTTCTCCATGCACTTCCAGTGTCAGGACAAGACAAAGATGTGTTGTACGTGTCGAGTGTTCTAAGTCACCAGGCCCACACCGTGCGTGTGTGCTGTACATCAAACAGTCCCAGCAAATGGTTGCTCCCAGAAGGCATCCCTTGTCTCAGATCAGCAGGCCTCAGACAGCTGCCAGCCAGGCTGGGGGCGGGGGGGAGAGGGAGGGAGGGTAGTCAGGTGGGCCTGTAAGCCAGAGGATACTACAAAACTGCTTGCTTTTCTTTCTTTTTAATGATGGTCCTAAGGTTTGAACTTAGCACCTGGGAGCTGTCCCTGAGCTTTTGTGCTCATCATGAATGCTCTACTACTTGAGCCACAGCATCATTTCCAGATTGTTAGCAGCTAAGAATCCCACTTTCCCGCCCAGGCGGGCTTTGAACTACAATCCTCGGATCTCAGCCTCCTGAGTAACTAGGATTGCAAGCGTGAGCCTCTGTGATGTCTGGCTTCCGTTTTCTTTGCACCCTGCGTGAGATGCTGTGGCCCACGTGGATAGATGTTTGATGTAATGTTGATGACTGTGGCGTGATTTTTCCTCCCGTCAAACCTACCAGCCGCAGAGCGTATGGAAACGCCAGCCTGTTCCCGGGGAAGGGCTGAGTCCCAGCTCGCGCTGGGTGAGCTCATGGCCCCCCGCCCCCACTCTATCCGGGATGCACGGGGCTGCACTCATCATGCTAGCTGGGCATTTTGTCTCTTTTAGAGGCTGATTAAGCCAACACCACTCCACTCAGTAATGAGATTAAACTCCATTCGCCAGGGAGAAACCAGAAGTTCATAGACAGATGCATACATGCAAGGTCATGGCAAGGGGAGGGGGGGGGAAGGAGGCAGAAACACAGAGCCTCCGTCCCAGCCTCTACTCCATCGAACCAGAGCCGTGTCCTGAGTGACAGAGCACAAGACCAATGGGGTGGGCGTCTACGGAAAGTCTTAATCCTCTTAAATCCTCTGCAAATTCAAAGGGCTATGATTAGATACATGAGATGATGATGATTCAAGTCCGCTCAGGGACCTTCGTGGTTTTTCCACTATACAGAAACTAAACCTCTCCCGAGACCACCCTGGTAGACTCCCTCGGGCCCTTCTCCTGACGGAGCACTCCAGAAGGAAACCAAGCATGGGTCCAGCTGAAGTCCCCACCTGCCGAATTTTCTGGCTCCATACGTGAGCTGTTGAGGCCTAGAGCAGGTACTGGGCCCCAGGGGGACAGCGGCCCTCCCAGGAGAGCTGAGTCGCAGAGCCCCTTTAGAGGGTGATTGAACCAATAAAGCTTCACGCATTGCCTTGACCAGGGAGTGACCTGCACGGTTTAACACTTCCTTCGTTTAGCCAGACTGTGAAGCGTAGTACAGCTATAGGCAGGTGTTTCTGTTTGTTCCAAGAACTATTTGTTGAAAAATCTTTCTGTTTCAGTTGCATTTTTGTATAACTATGAAACACTTTGTAAATGCAGGTTGATACAACGAGCAGCTATCGTCCCCCCTCTCGGCATGGCATGAGCGCATCCCCGGGGCCCTGCTGAGCTCAGAGCCATTCCGTCTGCACATTCTCCACCACCACACCAGTTCCCTTCCTGCTTCCCTGCTGCCTTATAGAAATAGTTCTGCTGGTGGGCGCCAGCGGCTCACGCCTGTAATCCTAGCTGCTCAGGAGGCTGAGAGATTAGGATTACAGTCTGAAACCAGCCTGTCAGGAAAGTCTGTGAGACTCTTTATCTCCAATTAACTGACCCCCCCCCCAAAAAAAAAGCCAGAAGTGGAGAGATAGCACAAAATCTCAGGGAGAGTGCTCAGGCTTTTTGTTCAATCCCCAGGACTGGCAAAAAAAAAAAAAAAGAGATTTACTGCATATTTATGAAGCCATAAACACACACTCGTGTCATTTTACCTTCGTGTTCATCCTTGTGAGGGATTGCTGTGGGTGTGGATACACTTGACCGTCACACAGACCTGTTACCCCATGTGGCTTTATCCTGTCCCTGGACACAGGTTGTGTTTTGTGTTAAAATCCGTTCACAGGTTCGCTGCTGTGTCCCAGGGCACCATTCCCCCCGGCTGTGTGTCATCTGATCCCCAAATCCCGGCTACGGTTCCCATTCCCATCACCCCTTCCATGAAACACCCAGCCCTGCCTTTCCATTGTTCCTTTTAGTGTATTGTTCTGGTGTGTTTTTGTATTGTTGTTTTGGAGTGGTTCAGAATTTTCTTATGTATGTAATTTTTCTATACATTATTTTTCTTTTCTTTTCCTTTTTTCCCAGTGCACCTCATGCTCTCGCTTTGCTTTGTTCTGTTCAAGTTTGGTATTCTACCACTTGAGTTCTTCCTCTGGATTTTTGCTGGTTTATGGGACCTAAGAGTCTCATGGACATTTCCTGCCCACCCTCTGATCTCAGCCTCGTGAGCAGCTGGGATTGTAGGCGTGGGCAGCCAGCACCTGGCTCTATAAATTTCACATTCTAATTCTCATCACGTGTTTCTGTGTCTCCTCACATTTTACAAGCTTGCCTTTGCATTCCTATTGGTTCTACTTTGGTAGTTTAAAGATGAAATGTCTTCACTTACAGCTTTCATTTTTATGGGTTCCTAAAGAAATGTGTTGCTACTCTGAGGACATAAAGATAGTCTCTCGTATTCTCATCCGACATTTTTTGTGATTTCATCATTCACAGTTATGTCTCTGGCCCATCTGAAATCAAGTTCGGGAGAGGATAAAGTATACATGCCGTTCTTTGGGGAAAAAGAACCAGTAGTGGAAAAGGTTCTTTTCCTTACTGATCTTTGGAGCTGCCTCTGCTGTTTATTGCCCCTGTGTGTGATGAGGTGGGGTAGGGTGGGATGGGCAGGGGTGGGGGTTGAGGTGGGGCAGGACAGGGTAGGGCAGGTGGGCAGGGGTGGAGGGGGTGAGGTGCCTTCCATTCTTCCCTGTTAAGTGTACCAAGGACGACCATGGGATAAGGAAGTTAAATCTCTCCTGAAGTCTGGCTTACAGACCTTCTAATGCTTGTTCACACATACACACGTGCGCGCACACATACACACACACACCCCGCTTTTAGCAAAAAGAGCGAGCCTTGCGCTCACAGCCTTAAGCACACTCGGAGAGAATTAATAATCACATCTTGAGTTTTCCCCTTTTTGTGTCTGTAGTTTGTGTCTAACCACTGCTAGGGATATGGATAGCCTATAAAAATAATGGTATGAAAATTCCCTCATAAATGCGTGCTGCTGACAGAGACAGGGGACTTAATTTACAAGCTAAGGTGGGGAATAACAGCAGTGGTTCTCAGAATCCTGCAGTCATTCAGGGAGGAGCCGTGGTCAGCTTGGCTGGGGAGACGAGTTCCTACAATGGAAAGGACCCAGCGGTCAGACCTGGCCTGAGGTGAACTGAAGGCCAGCACTGCCACTTCACAGGACTGGGCGGTGGGTTCTGGCCCTCCAGGCCCCCCTGGGTGGACTCAGGTTCCCCTCTTGGACAGAGGGTCTCTAAGGCCTGGCAGGGATGGGCAGAGGCGCCGGGCTGTGCCCAGCAGAAAACATGATGCCTTCCCTTCCTCCGCCACGGGCGTTGGGGAGAAATGAGATGTTATCTTGAATGTGTGCCAGAGGCTGAATGAGTTTTGCACAGGTGATGAGAGCAGTAGAAAATGAAGACATAGGACCTTGAAGAAAGGTCATTAGTCTTTTTGGCCTTGAACCTTCAGAGTCCAATTCCTCATCACTAGAGAGAGGGTGACTACCTGTTCGGCGTGATTCCTCGGTGGATGTGGGGATGCTCTGTTCCTGAGCGCAGCATCGGGTCCCAGGAAGTGCAGGGTTCAATGGACACCCGGCAGCTACTGGGTCCCCTCCCTACTGGGGAGCTGCGGTGACTTGCAGCCACGGAGGACAGCCAGCGCTTTCCTTTCAGCAGGATCTCTCGTGCAGGAAACACTTTCCCGTGTCTGAAGGGATGGCAGTTCACAAACGTCTGTGTGGAGAAGCAACAAGGTGGTAGGGTAGGGCGCGTCTCCCGGGCCTACAGAATTGGAGTTTTCCGGCTACAATAAGTACCATTTGGAGAGAGTTCCGGAGCCTCAATAGAGATGTCCCCTTTGTTGTTTGTTGCTGTTGTTTTCCTGGAGAGCATGGGGTACTGTGACATGAACACGGTTCTCTCTCCTTCTTGTTTTATCTACCCACAAGTACACCCCACCTTGCTGGGAGTAATCTTAAGGAAAATGGCCATTTGGTACAGTGCAGAGGGATTTCCATAAGGCAGTAGACTCGAAGTTTCACGTGGCTGTCACCTCTGCGATTGTGAGCCCCAGAGGCCTCAAGAAAAGCCCCTTCCCTCCGGTTCCAGCGAGGGTCTTCCCGCTCTGGGCCTCGCCGTGCCTGGGGGCAGCACGCGGCCCCGACGTCTCCCGGCAGCATGAGGAGGTTGAGATTTTGCCTTATTAATTAACATTCTCATTTTGCTTAAATTTTCGAGTGCACTGATTTTCCAGAAGTGCTAATTACCAAGCTCCACAGCAGAAGGCTGGCTGCGTGGGAAGCTGTTTTATCTTGTGCTCCCCGCTGAGCTCAGAGGCGGCCTGCCTCGCCCAGACGGCCTTGCAGACTGGGGGGTGGGGGTGGGGGGGCGCTGCTGGGTGCTCCCAAAGGAGTTACAGCCGCATTGGTCTCCAGGCAAAGCCCCTGGCCTGTGACCTGAGATGCCCACAGCCTCTCCCCTCTCCCTTCTCTCCTCCCCCACACAGGGCTCCCGCTGTGTGGCCTTCAGAGCCCTGTGACGGATTATGAATCTAGAAGGTCCTGGAAGGGCCAGGAAGGGCCTTCAAACACATAAGAGAGACACTGTGGGTGTCCGGCGAGTGGGTGTGCATGCCATGTCTGCATCCTCTCAGGCGGCGGAGATAGGCAGAGTAGTTTATGAAGAAGCAGCTTATTCCCCACCGTTCTGGAGGCTAGAGGCCCAAGGCAATGCTGACAGAAGAGCAGACCCGGGAAAATGGGCTAAGGATGAGATTCCTGCCCTCTATTCCAAGCCCTCGGGTCAGAGAGCTGGCTGGGTCCACGCACAAGGTCACTGTCCCTGCTGAACCCACCACCTCCAAGACACCGCAGCCCGTGACCCCATCACCCGTGACCCAGCAGCCTTTAATAGGTCAGTCCTAGCACCATGCCCAGCAACTAGGAGCTGGTGCCCTGGTCAGCTGCCAGAGGTCCAGGCCCCAAATGGCCTGCAGGTCACACTCAGACAGGGGGCAGCCATGACATGGCAGCTTCTAGAACATTCCAGATCCCAGGTTTGCATTCCTGACTCCACCAAAGCTCTGCGACAATGTCCCAGTCATCATATGGGAAAGGCGAGGGGCATTAGAACCATGGCTTTTCCCGGACGCTGTGCATAGGGCGGCGTTAGGGCACCCAGCCTTGCTGTGTTGATGAGGTCAGGCTCGGGTCCGGGATGACCTGAGATTCTGTGTCAGGTCAGCAGGGAAGCCAGCTGTGCGAAGCCAGCTGTGCACGGGCACAGGAAGTGTGGTTAGGACCACAGGTATGTAAAGCCTGGTTAGGACCATGGGCATGGGAGGCATGGTTGGGACCACGGGCATAGGAACTGTGGTTGGGTGATGGGCACAGGAAGTGTGGTTGTGGTATGGGCACAGGAAGTATGGTTGGGGTATGGGCACAGGAAATGTGGTTAGGACCATGGGCACAGGAAGTGTGGTTGGAGTCACAGGCACAGGAAGTGTGGTTGGGGTATGGGCACAGGAAGTGTGGTTAGGACCACGGGCACAGGAATTATGATTGGGGTATGGGCACAGGAAGTGTGGTTGGGACCACGGGCATGCCCAGCCTGGTTAGGAACACGGGCATGAGGAGTGTGGTGAAAGAATATTTTTTTAAATAGGGAAGAAAAATCTTTCCATGTAACAGCGTTGACGGACTCACTGCTTCTAACTACTATGAATATTTTGATTTGCTTTCCTATGTACTTCTTGCTTCTTCCAGTTGCAGTTGGTTTTATCTTCAGACCTTTTGCCCACTGATAAAATGAATATTTTATTGAATGAGATGGTTATTGCAAACGTAAATTTAATAGCAATATTTCATTGAATTTTTGTTGGTTTATGAAATTTTACTAAGTTATTTTTCTGGTGGACAGTGAGGCTCTTTATGATATTCCACGATGTTACTGATGCTTTAAAACCTTTTTGGGGCTTCAAATGTTCCCGAAGTGAATTACCAGGTCATAAATTGCAAAGCCTTCTTTAAGGCTCTTGGTGCATATTTGCAGATCGTTTTGTGAATGTCTAATCATCGCTCTGATTACAACCTCATGGCCTCCACTGAGTGTGCATTCGTTTTGGGGAGATATGCCTAATTCTTCTATTTAAAACAACCTCTGCTAACATAATTCTATTAGATCTCTGTGAAAATCAGCATACATTTAGTTATAACTCCTGGTTGATTAAATTTGCATGCATTTCATGGTAAATTGATTATTTTCTATAAATTAATGCCAGTGACATCTTTCTTATGAATTGTCTGGTTTAATCTGTGGCCCCTTCATCTCTGCCTGATTTGGTTGTGTAAATAACATAGAAGACACTGGGGCCAGGGGCTGGGATGGCAAATCTGGGGGGGCTCCTGGGCCTGATAATTTCACTGGCTGCCCGCTGAGGAGGCATTGATAGGCAGAGACATAATCGGGATAAGTGGAGCGGGAGAAATAGGACTTTCCAGCACCGCACATGAGTCATCTCCAAGCAGAGCACTGAGCTCACCTAGGCTCCCCGCACTATCCTGACGGGAGGTGCGGTCTTCGAGCAGGCAGCTCAGCCACACAAGTGTGAGGTGCGGCTCTACCGGGAAGCGTCCGGGGGCTCCAGCACACACGCCAGCCGTCACTGTCAAAATCCACGAGCCCATCATCCCCATCCCACTCCACATGGGTGGTACAACCCCGCAGACAGCCCAGAGAATCTGCACGGGCTTCTCTGCTGTTTTGGGAAGCCTTCTGCCTTGTTGGAAGCCCAAGGCTATTCATATCTGGACTGTTTACAAGAGAAAAAAACAAAACCAGAAATGTTCCAAGAAAAAAAATTGATTTTTCTATCACCATAGATGATATTGAGAACCCATTCGCTCCTTGGGAGCCGGAGGATGGCTTTTGGCTCCCTGAGCAACTTGAATTTAACTCGACATGAAAGGATTGGTGTAGCCAAGCTGCTCTCGCTTGCTTTCCCGTCGATGGGCGCGTCAGGTCTCTCCTCCACACTTTTAGCTTGCGGGGCACAGATCCGGGGTCTCTGCTCAGGCCTGCCCCGCGCTTCTGGTGTTCTCATGGCTGCAACTGCGGGTCTTTTGTGTTGTTTTGGGGAAGAGAGGCAGCAAGCCCTGCCGCCATGCTCTGAGACCTCTCACGGCCTGATGCCCCCACATGAGAGAGTCAGACACGGGCAGTGCCTGGTACTGCCAGGGCCGTGGCCGAGTGCCAGCGAGAGTCGTACTCCCTTCCTGGGCTCAGAGTTTGGGCTTGAGATGTGCGCGGGGCAAACCCCGGCCCCTCGGTGCGGTGGGCACAGGACTTGTGTCCCAGGGAGGCAGCCCTAGTGTGAGAAAAAGAAGGCATCGTAAGAGGCAGCGACTGGAGGGCAGAAGAACATACTTAACAGTTCTCGGAATAATATGTAGAGAATAGCAAACACGGGTGGATATAAAGCAAGAATGCACCCCAACCCTCACACGTGCAAAGCCTGGGCGACGGCTCCCGGGAGGCAATCCACGCTCCGTGGTCAGTGAGGAGGGCAGAGTGTTCCCTGTCTGCCCTGGTCCTGCTGGACTTCCCCGTGCCGCTGGGAGACCGTGAGCTGGTCAGCACACAGCCGAGCTCAACGCCTTCCTCAGCCTGAGTCTGTGCTGCTCTGAGCAAAGCCACTGCCTGCACTGCATGGTCTCCAGAGCCCAGGGGCCTCTGCACTGCATCATGGTCTCCAGAGCCCAGGGGGCTCTGCACACACATCAGCAGCAGCCTCTGGCCCCAGCCACCCCAGCATCCATGTTTCTCTGAGGAGCCTCCCCCGCCTTGCTCGGGGCTCCTGAGAAGGCAGCTCTGTCTCCTGGAGTTCCCTCCTCCCCTGCAGTCTCTGCTCAGGGGTCACCTCAGCACTGACCACGCCTGCTCCCATCCATCTGAGTGTACTTGTACACTGCCTTCCAATGCTGAGCAGCCTGGAGAAGCTCTGGAAGGCTGGGCAGGTGGCCCGGTGGTTAGCGCCGGTGTCTTGGAGGCTTGCTGCAGGGAGAGGAGTTTATAATGCACAGATTGACTCGGTGGGGTGCGATGCCAGCTGTTCCCACAGCAAGGTGCATCGGTGCCTCTGTCCCCGAGTGCGTGCATCAGAAGTGCTGCGTGTACACAGTCAGCCGTGAACTTCTTCTGCTCACATGTTAAACCAAATTGCTTCTTCGTAGGGGTGTGCCATCTGGTGCTCAGGGGCGTAAACTGGAGACTTCCCCTCTGCTTTCAAAGTTGGCACCCTGGAATTCCCAGGGATGGCGGTCAGGAATCTGGGACCTGAGGCGTGGAGGGGGGGCCGGGGGAGGGGCAGCAGGTGAGTGGAGAAGATGGGGAAGGGAGCGTGCAATCATCACATTCAATGTACACGTGTGGACACGGAAGTAGGAAAACGGAGGGGACGGGTTGGGTTGGGAGATAGGAGGGAGAACAGCGAAATGTTTTTGTTTTCTGTTTCCCCCGTGATATTTCTGTTACTCCGCAGCCGTGGCACGTATTTATGGGGTACAGCGGGATAGTTCTCTATATCTCAACCACGAGATGATCGGGTTAATTAACAAACCACTCACCCGCAGGACTTATTGCTTCTTGGTGTTGGGAACACTTCAGATCGTCTCGTCTGTTCTGAACTATGCAGTAAATCCCTGCTGACCTGGTGGCCCTAGCGCACCCCAGGGTGACCGCCTGCCCTCCTGCTATCCATTCATTAGTCAAGCCTCCCCACCCCTACCCAGCAGCCCTTCTTCACAAAGCCCACTGGGGTTTTGGCCCTGGTTTTCCAGAACTAAACACTGAATGGCGCCCAATTATAGTAATTATCTCTTCCTGTTCCTGATGTCGTTAGGTCCCTCTTTAGCCATGTGCGTCTACTTCTGCTTTGTTGCAGCCCTCCTCAGAACAGGCAGCTTGTGCCTTGATTGTAATCTGCAAGTGGGTTTTAGGAGTGTTTTGGATAGCGATTATCACTTGCTACGTGCACAAATGTATGCGTGCAAGCTCACACACACACCTTGATTTCTACTCAGCAATCAAGTTGGAAAAAATCAAGTTGTATTAGGTTTTCAGAGCCCCAGAAAAAAAAGCAGAAAAGGCCCCAGTGAGTTAAAAATCCAGCTGACTCTCACGCTGAGCACTAGGGAGGTGTCCTGGGCATTGATTTCAGAGAAAACCGGGGCAGGCAAGCTCAGGGAAGGAAGGGTTTCCGGAACTCCGTGGAGGGCGACTCCTATCTGCCTCCCACCACCACACCAGCGATGCTTGGCAAAACGAACGTGTGTGACCTTAACAGCCGCTTTCTACTGCCTGCCTCATTCTGTTCATGAATCAAGAAATACGGAGATACTTCCCAAGTCGGGACCGAAGTGAAAGAGGTCTCTTCCTTAATTAGAAATTTGCCAAGAAAATTTAATGGAAGGCCCCTTCCTCTAGAAGATTCTAAGCCGCTGAACTTCCGCAGAATTTACTCCAACCAGAGGTGTGAGTTGTATTTAGTCAAAAGTATTCAGACTCATGAAGATGGGATGTGCGCTGTAAAGGCAGAGACTGCGGGTGTTTCTGATCCCCTCTCACTTGCTTTTTCGTGGCCTTTCTAGAAGCCTGGGCCGCCCCAGCCTTCTGTTGTGAGGGTATTGGAGGGCTTACGGCGTCTGGAGACGGAGGAAGGAAATGGCCTTGGCAGATTAGGAGAAAGGCCAGGCCCGCACGCAGGAAACAGACCCCTGTGATCCAGTTATGCCCCTGCTCTGGCTCCAGGCAAAGGCTCTGCTAAGGGCAAGGTGGGGCTGGGAGACACCGTCTGCACACTGGATATGGCGTAAACAGGAGCCAGGCAATACAAGGGGGGTGGAGGAGAGGAAACAAGACATAAATGGTTAGAAAGTGCTGGAACCATTCAGGGAGAGACGCTGCCCTCCTCATCGTATAAGAAGGCCCTGCTGGGTGGAGAAGGAAGAGCTGGTCTGGCGGGAGGCTTGCCCGCCCCGTGTAGAAACCAGGACGCTCACGAGGAATAGCAGGAGATGGCGGGGAACCCGGATCTGCAGCCCCGTCCACTCCAAGGCGAGACTGTGTTCTCCAGTGAGGGGGAGTGATCAGTGACGGAAGACTCTCGAGAATGGAAGGGCGTGAGAAGCAGCGCTTCCCTGAACACTGGTGTGGGCAGGGCTGTTCAAGGTCAGCAGGAGGGGGAGGCCCCTTCCCTCATGTTGAGTCAGGGACGTGAGGCCTGGGAAAGTCCCCAGTGGTGCGTGTATCCGCATGACAGCGTGGCAGCCACTTCCCAGGGGACTGCAGGGCCAGACACCGAGGCAAAGCAGTGTCCACACATGGGGAGTGAGAGGATGCTGCCCAGCACGGGGCCACGTCCTGTCTCCCAACTCCTAGCACTGTGTCACTTCCTGTCTCCCAGCTCCTAGCACTGTGTCACTTCCTGTCTCCCAGCTCCTAGCACTGTGTCACTTCCTGTCTCCCAGCTCCCAGCACTGTGTCACTTCCTGTCTCCCAGCTCCCAGCACCATGCCACTTCCTGTCTCCCAGCTCCCAGCACTGTGTCACTTCCTGTCTCCCAGCTCCCAGCACCATGCCACTTCCTGTCTCCCAGCTCCCAGCATGTGCCACTTCCTGTCTCTCAGCTCCCAGCACGGTGCCACTTCCTGTCTCCCAGCTCCCAGCATGGTGCCACTTCCTGTCTCCCAGCTCCCAGCACGGTGCCACTTCCTGTCTCCCACCCCCAGCACCATGCCACTTCCTGTCTCCCAGCTCCCAGCACGGTGCCACTTCCTGTCTCCCATCTCCTAGCACAGCAGCCTCACCCTCTACCCAAACATCTCCATCAGAATCCAGAATGGGGGAGTGCAGCTCCTCGGAGCCAGGCTGTACCCCCGTCTCTTGTCTTCCTTTACCCCTAACGCCTGCCCGGAAGTGGACTTAGTAATGCTGACTGCATGTTTAACTTGCTGCAGTATTAACTGGCTGCCGCCTGATTGGACTCAAACATCCATGGCAGGATTGGAACTCATACAAGAAGCTAAGCTTAGGAAGACGCCGCACCCGTGGGCACACCCCTTATAATAGGTGCTGAAACCGAATCAGGAGGCAGCCTTGTTTGCGGAAGTTAGTTTTCCAGCTCGTTTCTGGGTGCAGGATGCCCGAGCAGAAAACTCATCTGTGATGGTGATTGCAAAGCCTCCCCTGAGGCCCGGGTAGGCTGCCGGTCCTCTGTTTACTACGTACAACAGTCAACTTGTGCTGTTTCTTGTATTGCACAAAACACCCCTCAGTAGACTCTTCAGTAACATCAGCAGTGGTTTCTCCAGTTCTTTCGGGGGAGAGCAACTGGTTTTGCTCTGATCTGTGCTGCGAGGAGCCTGCAGGGTTGCAGGTGGAGGCGCGGGAGTTCAGGCCGAGAACCAGCATCGCCCCTTGGCATGCATCAGCCCCAGCCCCCCCTGGCTGTCTTGGCCCCAGCGTCTAACCAGCTTCCCTCCCTCCCCGTCCACTCCGGTGACCCGGGTGAGGGCGGCAGGCTCCTGCCCCTGTCCACCCACCCCCCCAGAGGCCACCGCTGAGCTTCTGGTCCCATTACCTCATCCTCCCGCAGGGGTCCCAGGGCCACGGGTGCTCCTTTCCTGCAAATCTCGGGAGCTGGCTCCTGGCCGCTCACCTTGTCTTGCCTTCGCCTCCTGATAGGAGGGTTTGCAGGAAGGGTCTCCGTTCCCCCAGCTTGCCAGCCCGAGCCGGCTTCTAGCATTCTCCCCGCCTCTCCGTGAGAGGGTGACCACTTCTCAGCTGCCTTTGTGGTTGTCACTCAGTCGCTTGTTGACATCTTGCTTGTCACTCAGTCACCACCTGAAAACAGTTTTCCCAAATGGTGACACATTCTGCAACAGGAGTAACCCTTGACTGAAGGACGGGGTCACGGAATGGCAGGTGCGGGGGGAATCCTGCTTACTTCAGGTGAAGCACCCAAGTCGAGCATGGTAGTTCCTGCCTGTAATCCCAGCACTCGAGAAACTGGGGCAGGAGATTACAAGTTCCAAGCCAGCCTGGGATAAATGGTGAAGCCTTTTCAACATTAAAATTTTATTTTTCCCTTTATTGTCAAAGTGAAGTACAGAGGGCTTACAGTTTCATACGTAAGGCAGTGAGTACATTTCTTATCCAGCTTGTTACCTCCTCCCTCATTTTCCCCCACCTCCCCCCTCCTTCTTCCCCTCTCCCTCCATGAGTTGTGCAGTTGTTTTACGCCAAATGGTTCTCTAAGTATTGCTTTTGGAATCATTTGTCTTTTTATCCTTTGTCTCTCGATTTTGGCATCCCCTTTCCCTTCCCTAGTTCTAATACGCATATATACAGTATCCAGGGTACTCAGATGAGATACAGTGATAGCAGGGGTACAACCACAGGAAGGGGATACTAGAGAAACAAACAAAAACAAAACCAAGGTACTGTTTCACATGGCATGTTGAAAATAATTACAACAACGATATAACGCTTGCGTCCATACATGGGGTTCATCCCGCTTAGCATCATCGTATGTGTTCACAAGGGCATGGCTATTGGGCTCCTGTGATCTTCTGCTAGGATTAGCCCGAACATCAGCATCCGAATTTGGAAAACCACCTAGCGTTGAAATCCGTAGAGCCGGGAAGGCAGATGGTGGGCTGGGGCTGGGGAAGGAGCGTGGCTGTGCAGTGGGGACAGAGCTCCGGCCCCGGGAGACGGAGGAGCTTGGGGAAGCGTGGCAGGGTGTGCGCTCTGTCCCCGGAGCTGCGTGCGTGGTCGCAGCGAGCGGCTCCTCTGAGCCTCCGAGCGGGAGGCCCGCCCTGCCCCGGCCGGGCCCCACACTTCCACGGTCCACACCCGACCCGCTTCCAGATGACACGTGGCAGCCAGCAGCCAGCCGTGCGTGGGTGTGAGCGAGCACAGAGCGAGCACAGTTGTCCGCGGTGGACGTCTGGGCGTCAGGCTGCTCGGCGGCAGCGGTGTCTGGTGAGCCTTGTGGAGTTGGAACGCTCCGAGGGCTCTGGTTTCGGAGCGCCTGTCTGACCCACCTGCTTTTCCTCCCAAATAGATTTTCATCTTCGAGAACAACATCTACTACCGTGCACATGTGGGGAAGCAGGCCATCCGCGTGGTGTCCACGGGGAAGGAGGGCGTGATCTACAACGGCCTCAGCGACTGGCTCTATGAAGGTAGGGCGGGAGGGGGAGGGGCCGCGCCACGGCCACTCTGGAGCTGTATGTGGCTGGGGGCAGGGCAGGGGGTGTCTGGATTGGTGCGTGGCTGGGTTGGTGTGTACCTGGGGTTTGGCGTGTGGCTGGGTTGGTGTGTGGCTGAGTTGGTGCATGGTTGGGTTTGGCGTGTGGCTGGGTTTGGTGTGTGGCTGGGTTGGTGTGTGGCTGGGTTGGCGTGTGGCTGCGTTTGGCGTGTGGCTGAGTTTGGCGTGTGGCTGGGTTTGGCGTGTGGCTGGGTTTGGCGTGTGGCTGGGGTTTGGCGTGTGGCTGGGGTTTGGCGTGTGGCTGGGTTGATGTGTGGCTGGGTTTGGTGTGTGGCTGGGGTTTGGCGTGTGGCTGGGGTTTGGCGTGTGGCTGGGGTTTGGCTGTGGCTGGGTTGGCGTGTGGCTGGGTTTGGCGTGTAGCTGGGGTTTGGCGTGTGGCTGGGGTTTGGCGTGTGGCTGGGTTGATGTGTGGCTGGGTTTGGTGTGTGGCTGGGGTTTGGCTGTGGCTGGGTTGGCGTGTGGCTGGGGTTTGGCGTGTGGTTGGGTTTGGTGTGTGGCTGGGGTTTGGCTGTGGCTGGGTTGATGTGTGGCTGGGTTGGCGTGTGGCTGGGGTTTGGCGTGTGGCTGGGTTTGGCGTGTGGCTGGGTTGATGTGTGGCTGGGTTGGCGTGTGGCTGGGTTTGGCGTGTGGCTGGGGTTTGGCGTGTGGCTGGGGTTTGGCTGTGGCTGGGTTTGGCGTGTGGCTGGGTTTGGCGTGTGGCTGGGTTGGTGTGTGGCTGGGTTGGCGTGTGGCTGGGTTTGGCGTGTGGCTGGGGTTTGGCGTGTGGCTGGGGTTTGGCGTGTGGCTGGGTTGGCGTGTGGCTGGGTTTGGCGTGTGGCTGGGTTTGGCGTGTGGCTGGGTTTGGCGTGTGGCTGGGTTTGGCGTGTGGCTGGGTTTGGCGTGTGGCTGGGTTTGGCGTGTGGCTGGGTTTGGCTGTGGCTGGGTTTGGCGTGTGGCTGGGTTTGGCGTGTGGCTGGGTTGGCGTGTGGCTGGGTTTGGCGTGTGGCTGGGTTGGCGTGTGGCTGGGTTTGGCGTGTGGCTGGGGTTTGGCGTGTGGCTGGGTTTGGCGTGTGGCTGGGTTTGGCGTGTGGCTGGGTTGATGTGTGGCTGGGTTGATGTGTGGCTGGGTTTGGCGTGTGGCTGGGGTTTGGCGTGTGGCTGGGTTTGGCGTGTGGCTGGGTTTGGCGTGTGGCTGGGGTTTGGCGTGTGGCTGGGTTTGGCGTGTGGCTGGGTTGATGTGTGGCTGGGTTGGCGTGTGGCTGGGGTTTGGCGTGTGGCTGGGTTTGGCGTGTGGCTGGGGTTTGGCGTGTGGCTGGGTTTGGCGTGTGGCTGGGTTTGGCGTGTGGCTGGGTTTGGCGTGTGGCTGGGTTTGGCGTGTGGCTGGGTTGGCGTGTGGCTGGGTTTGGCGTGTGGCTGGGGTTTGGCTGTGGCTGGGTTGGCGTGTGGCTGGGTTTGGCGTGTGGCTGGGTTTGGTGTGTGGCTGGGGTTTGGCGTGTGGCTGGGTTGATGTGTGGCTGGGGTTTGGCGTGTGGCTGGGGTTTGGCGTGTGGCTGGGTTTGGCTGTGGCTGGGTTGGCGTGTGGCTGGGTTTGGCGTGTGGCTGGGGTTTGGCGTGTGGCTGGGGTTTGGCGTGTGGCTGGGTTGATGTGTGGCTGGGTTTGGTGTGTGGCTGGGGTTTGGCTGTGGCTGGGTTTGGCGTGTGGCTGGGGTTTGGCGTGTGGCTGGGTTTGGTGTGTGGCTGGGGTTTGGCTGTGGCTGGGTTGGCGTGTGGCTGGGTTGGCGTGTGGCTGGGGTTTGGCGTGTGGCTGGGTTTGGCGTGTGGCTGGGTTGATGTGTGGCTGGGTTGGCGTGTGGCTGGGGTTTGGCGTGTGGCTGGGTTTGGCGTGTGGCTGGGTTGGCGTGTGGCTGGGTTTGGCGTGTGGCTGGGGTTTGGCGTGTAGCTGGGTTTGGCTGTGGCTGGGTTTGGCGTGTGGCTGGGTTTGGCGTGTGGCTGGGTTGGTGTGTGGCTGGTTTGGCGTGTGGCTGGGTTTGGTGTGTGGCTGGGTTTGGCGTGTGGCTGGGTTTGGCGTGTGGCTGGGTTGGCGTGTGGCTGGGTTTGGCGTGTGGCTGGGTTGGCGTGTGGCTGGGTTGGCGTGTGGCTGGGTTGGCGTGTGGCTGGGTTTGGCGTGTGGCTGGGTTTGGCGTGTGGCTGGGTTTGGCATGTGGCTGGGTTTGGCATGTGGCTGGGGTTTGGCTGTGGCTGGGTTTGGCGTGTGGCTGGGTTTGGCGTGTGGCTGGGTTGGCGTGTGGCTGGGTTGATGCGTGGCTGGGTTGGCGTGTGGCTGGGGTTTGGCGTGTGGCTGGGTTGGCGTGTGCTGGGGTTTGGCGTGTGGCTGGGTTGGTGTGTGGCTGGGTTGGTGTGTGACTGGGTTGATGCGTGGCTGGGTTGGCGTGTGGCTGGTTTGGCGTGTGGCTGGGTTGGCGTGTGGCTGGGTTGGTGTGTGGCTGGGTTGGCGTGTGGCTGGGTTGGCGTGTGGCTGGGGTTTGGCGTGTGGCTCGGTTGGTGTGTGACTGGGGTTTGGCGTGTGGCTGGGGTTTGGCTGTGGCTGGGGTTTGGTGTGTGGCTGGGTTGGCGTGTGGCTGGGTTGATGCGTGGCTGGGTTGGCGTGTGGCTGGGTTGGCGTGTGGCTGGGTTGGCGTGTGGCTGGGTTGGTGTGTGGCTGGGTTGGTGTCTGGCTGGGTTGGCGTGTGGCTGGGTTTGGCGTGTGGCTGGGGTTTGGTGTGTGGCTGGGGTTTGGCTGTGGCTGGGTTGGTGTGTGGCTGGGGTTTGGCTGTGGCTGGGTTGGCGTGTGGCTGGGTTGGCGTGTGGCTGGGTTGGCGTGTGGCTGGGGGGTTTGGCGTGTGGCTGGGTTGGCGTGTGGCTGGGTTTGGCATGTAGCTGGGGTTTGGCGTGTGGCTGGGTTGGCGTGTGGCTGGGTTGGCGTGTGGCTGGGTTTGGCGTGTGGCTGGGTTGTACGTGGCTGGGTTGGTACACGGCTGGGTCAGTGTGTTTCTTCGTGAGCGGCTGAGGCCCAGTGCGTGGCTATCAGCTCGTGGCATGTCAGTACGTGCCGATGCGTGGCTGGGGTCTCCGTCCGGCTGCAGATAGGAACACTGAGTATCTCACAGGGACCAGACAACACCCCGCCCAGCCCCAGGGCCTCGGCAAGTTCTCTCCACTCCAAGACTCCGCACCCGCTCCGTGGGCAAGAGCAGCCCACTGCAACCTCTGTCACCCACAGATGGCCAGCCAGTGAGGGGGATGCGTTCAGCAAGCGCTCGGCCGCGCTCAGCAGTGGTCTGGGCGGTAGGGGTGCTGCTTGTGTTCATTAAGCTTTTAAGTGTGGTTACAGTAACAGCAACCACTGTGACTGGTGTAGTCACTATTGCTTTTATGTTTAAGGCCTGGGCCTCCGGGCAGTCCCTGGAGCCATGGGGCAGGTTCCCCCCTGCCCCCCCGGCTGGGCAGGACTGGGGGGGGACATGCAAGCTGAGCTACCACAGGCCCCCCCCCAAGAAGGGCCTGAGTCCCCACTCTAATCTCCTTTAATAATCCATACGCAGGAGATTCAAACGTTCTCCGGCATCTTCTCAATAACACACAGAAAGGCATTGCTTTGCCATTCAGGTCAAGCTTTTACTTTAGCAAATCCACGGATAGCATCCTTTTGTCCTTCCAGGCATTTAGGAGAAATCGTGTCGATGTAATCACGGAGCCCCAAATATTTTAAATCAATCTCAGCGACTGGCCAGCTTAATCAGCTTAGTCGTGTTTGCTAGAAGGTTCTCTCTGTGGATGCTTAGACTTCAGAAGCTGGGAGCCCTGGGGAAGCTTGCATCTTTGTTCAATAATGGGGAAAATATGCTTTGGGTATTGCTGTTGCTTAGTCAGTGACTGAACTGCTTCCTTTCCGGACTGTGGCTTTGGGGGGAAGCGGGTGTGTTAGCGAGGAGCCATTCCCTCCTGCCTCCGCACAGGGCCTGGATTCCGGGCAGGTTGGGTGGGAAAGGAGCCACCCGCCCACCCACCCGCCCTCCCTCCCGCCGTCCCTGTGTTTATCGGCAGCACAGTGCTGCATCGATCTGTTTTGTTTCCCGAGAAGAAGCGCAGACATATCGAACATCGTGGGGTAATGGAGACACCGAGAAGAGGCGGGAGAGTGGAGGCTTTTGGAAGCCCTGGCCCTCTGCTAGCCACTGTCCGCTGGGGAGAGCCTACAGTGACTGGAGCAGAGCACCTGGGGTGCCCTGCTCCCCTGGGGATGACCCCCCCCATGACCCGCTCCCCTGGGATGCCCCTGCCCCGGGGATGGCCCGCTCCCTAGGGGATGACTGTCGGTGCGGTGGCATCCGTCTTGGTGGCATTCTAGGCAGAGACCGTGGCCCACGCTAGGGTGACTAGAGACTCCTTTCCACAAGCCTAGTACCCGTCTTCACCCCGCCGAGCAGATGTTGGATAGCTACACAGCGGTGTAAGGATAGCTTGGTAGTCCCGTGTGCTGCTTGAAGTTGCTAGCCACACACGAAAGTTAGGATGACAGCGGGGTGTATTTGGTGGCCTGTTTGAGTGGGTGCCTTTGTGCAAGGCTTACAGATTGGTCGGACCTCACACACGCACACGCACACTCAGGGGCCAAGTGTTGCCATCTCCAAGTTTCCAGCGGGGCTCTCTGTCACCCTGGTTATGGAGCGGTTAAGGAGCGGATTCTCCGTTGTCATGGTTATGGAACGGGCGGCATTTCCCAATTGCTCTTGGTTTATCAAGCACCATGAGATTATTTTCATCCTTATCATAATCATGAGGCTTTTCAGTCAGTAAATAGTCCAGTGAAGCCACAAGCGACCCATACCTTGATGCTAAAGCTCTCCTGCAGAACCATGTACAGGGACGTGGCGTGGCTGAGGCGAGGTCTGTGTGTACAGGGACGTGGCGTGGTCAGGAGAGGTCTGTGTGTACAGGGATGTGGCGTGGTCAGGCATGGTCTGCGTGTACAGGGACCTGGCATGGTCAGGTGAGGTGTGCGTGTACAGGGACGTGACATGGTCAGGGTACGTGGCGTGGCTGAGGCGAGGTCTGTGTGTACAGGGATGTGGCATGGTCAGGTGAGATCTGCATGTACAGGGACGTGGCTGAGGCAAGGTCTGCATGTACAGGGATGTGGCGTGGTCAGGAGAGGTGTGCGTGTACATGGACATGGCGTGGTCAGGCATGGTCTGCGTGTACAGGGATGTGGCGTGGTCAGACGTGGTCTGCGTGTACAGGGACGTGGTGTGGCTGAGGCGAGGTCTGCGTGTACAGGGACGTGTTGTGGTCAGACGTGGTCTGTGTGTACAGGGACGTGGCGTGGTCAGACATGGTTTGCGTGTACAGGGACATGGTGTGGCTGAGGCGAGGTCTGCGTGTACAGGAATGTGGCGTAGCTGAGGCGAGGTCTGTGTGTATAGGGACGTGGCATGGTCAGGAGAGGTCTGCGTGTACAGGGATGTGGCGTGGTCGAGGTCTGCGTGTACAGGGACGTGGTGTGGCTGAGGCGAGGTCTGCGTGTACAGGGATGTGGCATGGTCAGGTGAGATCTGCGTGTATAGGGACATGGCGTGGTCAGGTAAGGTCTGCATGTACAGGGATATGGCCTGGTCAAGGTCTGCGTGTACAGGGACGTGGCATGGTCAGGTGAGATCTGCGTGTATAGGGACATGGCGTGGTCAGGTAAGGTCTGCATGTACAGGGATATGGCCTGGTCAAGGTCTGCGTGTACAGGGACGTGGCATGGTCAGGTGAGGTCTGTGTGTACAGGGACGTGGCGTGGTCAGGAGAGGTCTGCATGTACAGGGATGTGGCGTGGTCAGGTGAGATCTGTGTGTATAGGGATGAGATCTGCGTGTATAGGGACGTGGCGTGGTCAGGAGAGGTCTGTGTGTACAGGGATGTGGCGGGGTCAGGTGAGATCTGCGTGTATAGGGATGTGGCATGGTCAGGTAAGGTCTGTGTATACAGGGATGTGGCGTGGTCAGGAGAGGTCTGCGTGTACAGGGATATGGCCTGGTCGAGGTCTGCGTGTACAGGGACGTGGCGTGGTCAGGCGTGGTCTGCGTGTACAGGGCCGTGGCGTGGCTGAGGTGAGGCCGGCCCTCTGGAAGCCAGGTGGCTTGGTGTCATTTGAGGGGCAGCTCTGCCCCTTGCATCGAGTTCTCACCTCGGCCCATCTGATGATGCGGGAGACCGGGCCTCCACGGACTCGCAGAGCCATGTGCTGAGCGTGGCGTGGGCCTGGGAGGGCAGGGAGGGCAGGGAGGGCAGGGAGGGCAGGGAGGGCTGACGATGCGCCCCAGAGGGACTTCGGTTAGTTTGCTTAGACTCTGGTCTGGTATGATGACACCCAGGGGCTGAGTTTTAGCCCTGGCTGCTCCAGAGCTTCCCCAGCTCCCCGGAGCCCTGGCTCGCAAGGCCAAGTTGCCCCGTGGAACAAGGTAGCTGCGCCGCGGGGTCCGAGGCCCTGTCATCTGAGCAGGCCACGCTGACACTCGGTCGTGGGGGTGGGGGAGGGACAGTCTATGGCAGTGTGCCCTGCCATAAATAGACCAAAGCCAACCCGGACCATCCCTGGCAGTCTCCTATCAAGTAGCCATGACCTTGAGCTATTAGAGGTCGATGGAGAATGTATGGCCCGCCATCCTTCTGCCAGGGAGAGGGTGATTCAGCGCCTCTTGGGCTGCCTTTCTTCAAACTCGGGACATACATCTGGAGGACGGTACTGGAATTGCTTGTGGAGGGCTGGACCGCCGCAGTGTGGAGTCCTGGACGGGCTCCTCCATTGCCAAATGTTTCTGTAGCAGCTGGGTCAGGGACTTGCTCACTAATGAACCACACACAAGCATCAGCATACATTGACATCTGCCCATCACACATCCACTGACCCAGCCCATACTGAAGGCCCAGCAATACACCGGGACTGGGTAGACTGTGCAGATGTGTGCATGGCTATTGGACCTGGCTCTGTAGTTACCGCTGTTTTCATCTCTGATGTGCAGGGTGGGAAGTGTTCGTTCAGACACGACAATGGCCATCAGAAACTGATGGGAGGCTCAGCAGAGGGCAGAGCGCGGCATCTTTAGCTTCTCTGTCTCCTTCCAGCCTCTCTCCTCCCTCCCCCTCCCTCTCTTCCTTCTCCCACCATGCTTTCTCCATTTTTTGTTACATTTGCATTATTCATCCCGCTTCTTGTGAGGGATTGTCCTTGGGGGGGGGGGGGGTCTGGGGAGGACAGAGCAGCTTCAGAAAACCAGAGCCCCTTTGCTCTAGGAGCTAGGACTAAATATGAGACAGATTCCGGGCTGGTTTCTGTCACTCATCTTTTAACCAATACTGTTCAGTGTCCTGGAAAGGTGACACTGCTCTCCCAGGGTCCTCCTGAGTGATGCCACATGGAGTGGAAAGTTGGACACTCGGGCCTGTTGCTATGTCCCACTACAAGTTCATGATTCCCAGTACAGTCCTACAGCCCTGGATACCCTGCTGGAACTCGTGAGCCAGCGTCTCCCGGGACAGCTGTGCATTCAATGCAACATCAGGACAGCTGTGCATTCAATGCAACGTCAGGACAGATGTCCATTCAATGCAATGTCAGGACAGATGTCCATTCAATGCAGAGTCAGGACAGATGTCCATTCAGTGCAACGTCAGGACAGCTGTGCATTCAATGCAACGTCAGGACAGATGTCCATTCAATGCAGAGTCAGGACAGATGTCCATTCACTGCAATGTCAGGACAGATGTCCATTCAATGCAACCTCAGGACAGATGTCCATTCAATGTAGAGTCAAGGCCCATGTGGGCAGAGGAAAGGACCACCCGAACCTCAGAACTGCCCAAGAAGGAGGAAATATTTTATCCAGTGCTGTGTTCTTTATCCAGTGCCATGTTCTTTTTGCAGGAATAAAAGCCTCTGGCACCCTGTTTATTAAAAGAAACAAAGATCAGTTGTGTGAACACCAAGCCTATAATAGCTGTCACCCAAGCGTACTTCCAACTAGGGCACCGGGGTGGCATTGCCCTTGGAGGAGGCCCAGGCTCTCTGTCGCCAGGCCCGATGAGCTTCAGATCTACGGCTCCTCTGCTGCTCGCCCGCCGGTTTGGGTCACCTCACTCCAGAGCCACCCGGCCCCTCCCGGTTCCCCCTGTCCCTCGACGGGGAGGAGACACGCTAAACTCGCAGATAGCAAGCCAACTGTGTCCCAGGAGGACGTCCCAGAGCCTGCACCGGCCCACGCAGCCTCCCGACTCAGGAGCTGGGACTCCGGTCTCTGCCGAGGGCCCCGCTCAGACCCGGCCCCGCGGACTCAGAGCCGGGCACGGCTCCAACGCTTCGTGACGCGAGGGCCGGAGGAAGCGGAGGCGAAGATGGGGAATGGTGGGCGCAACGTCGAGACGTTTTCAAGAGGTGTATGTCTCCAACGCCGCACAATGAAACACCCGAGACTGTAGAAATGCACGGTGTAGGAAACTGAGCAGCGATCAACCCGTTCATCCCAGGGCTAGTTCTTTGGAGCAGTAAATTGTGTCCTGAATCTCCTTTTCTCCGTGCATCGCCAGCGCACGTTTCCCAAACTCTTTTCACTTCCGTCTTTATCACGCGTCGGCTCTGCCTGCAGTCCTGCGAGGGAGGCGTGACTCGCACACGCTCCCCCTCAGACGGAGGCGAGCTGACCGGGGCGCTTGCGGCCCTCCCTGTTGGCCCATGCCGGGGAGCCCTGGGCCTGGCCTCGCGCGGACGAGCTGCGTCCTCCCACGCCGCCCCGCAGCGTGGCGTGGTGCTCAGTACCCTTCCCGGTCTGTCAGCCGTGGCTCTGGCCTGGCTCTGCCCCCATCTGCACACGTAGGAGATTCGGGACCTCAAGGGCCTCAGGGGCTTGGGGACGCAAGGCTGACACTGGATGCCTCTGCCTCCCAAATACTCAGCACCCCAGAACCCTCACCCCTCCGCCAAACTCAGGTTCCCTTCGCAGCGCCACGTCCCGTCCTCGGATGACCTTTCTTGGACACGGCGCTCGTTCCGTGACCGCCCTCGGGCCTCGCCATGCCGTCTCCGTCCAGGAGACTAGGGGCCCTGCCGGGGACTTTCAGACCGCGTCTGCTGCGCTAGCTCAGGAGCGATCGCCACGGATCCGAAGCCGAGGAGGGAAGCGGAGCATGCCGAGGGCCCTCCCAGAAAAGGGCGAACGGGGTGGAGGCTTGGCACGGGTGGCAGAGCACCTGCCAAGGAGCGCGCGCACCAAGCACTCCGTTGGAGTCCCAGTCTCGGCCAAAACAAAAGAGGAAGGATTAAGGGACTTCCCAGGCTGCCCGACCTGACCTTGCTGGCGCCAGGCCTTAGCTACCTGGGACTAAGAACAGGAAACCGGAAACCGGAAGTGATGTCCCAGGCCGACCCCCAACTGCGGGAGGAGGCCAGGAATTGCCAGGCCTGCAGTACACCGCCCAGGGTTGCTGTGGCTTTGGGCTCTGGTCGAGTTTCCCGGAGCCCTGGCTTCCGGGGGAAGACACTGCCACCTGGCGGCGGCGGCGGTGGCGGTGGGCTCAGGGAGGGGATTTGCGGGGCCGTGCAGTGGTCGGATGATAACGAGCCTTCCACAGTGTGTGATATGCAAATCACACGGCGCTGATTAGAGAGCCGGGCTGCGAGCCTGGCGCCGTAAAAGCTCCATTTGCCTTCTGGCTTGATGTGCGCTGATTTCTTTTTTAACCCCCCATTAAATTCTGCTTTCGGCACCTCGGATAAAATATTTAGTGGCAGGGGAAAGGCGGCAGAGGCAAGCAGGAATAAATAAGTTCTTTCTGTATTTAGAACGAGGCCATTTATTTCCGAGTACAGATCTATCGGGCATGTTATTTGTGTCCTTTGCAATTTTCTGGAACCCAGATTTCTCGGGGTGCTTTGATTACTGCGTACCCCCTCCCACCTCCAAACACCTCTGCGGTGAAGTGGCCAAGCACCGCCAGGCGCAGCTAACATGAGAACCCAAGGAGCCGGGTCCTGCAAGGTGACCCATCGTGACCCGTCTCTTGTCTCATGAAAAGGCGCGGGCCTGCAGCTCTGACATGGGAGGGATTGTCCAAGCGAGGCCTGAGCGGCCCAACGGTGTGCGGTGCAGCAGACGGGCCGATGTCAGGAACCGCGGGGCACAGCCCAGCCAGGCCCCGCATTCGAGGGGAGACATGCCGTTAGGCCCTGAGGTCCTAAAGCCCACTCGGGAGGTGTGGGTCCCCAGCTCCCCGCCAGCGTCCCCCGCCGCTACCCCAGGGGTAGTGAGATGGAAGCCTGTTGAGAGCCAAGCCCCGCCTCGACCCTACCATGCTGCTCGGAAATCCCCACCACAGGTGCCGGCCTGCTCTTCCCACCCTCCTAGAGATTTCTACCTGGGCTGATTTAAGTCCTCGAGTGCTGTGTAATTCCAGCCGCCAGGATTACTTCTTCCCTTTGCTTCGGATCACAATTAGCCAAACGACCTCAGGGGAAAGCAGACCGTGGAATGGTTCCATTCTGAGATTTCCATGCACCACTTTGATTTTTGGGCAAAGGAGAAATCCTGTGACTGTTGATTTTCGCTACAAAAAATAAGCTGAAATTTTCCACCAGCTGTCTCGCAAAACAAAGAGAAGATTCACCGGAGTCACTAGGAAAGCATCTGATCCTACGAAACACCACCAACTTCCAGCGGTGGCTTGGAAATGAGCACGCTACAAAGATGGAAGAAGAGGGGGAACCCCCTCGCACAGTCCAGCCCACACTGACCACGCAGATCTCGAAAGTGCACAGTCCACACTGACCACGCAGATCTCGGTGCACAGTCCACACTGACCACGCAGATCTCGAGGGCACACAGTCCACACTGACCACGCAGACCTCGAGGGCGCACAGTCCACACTGACCACGCAGATCTCGAGGGTGCACAGTCCACACTCACCACGCAGAACTCGGTGCACAGTCCACACTGACCACGCAGATCTCGAGGGTGCACAGTCCACACTCACCACGCAGATCTCGAGGGTGCACAGTCCACACTGACCACGCAGATCTCGAGGGTGCAGAGTCCACACTGACCACGCAGATCTCGAGGGTACACAGTCCACACTGACCACGCAGATCTCGGTGCACAGTCCACACTGACCACGCAGACCTCGAGGGCACACAGTCCACACTGACCACGCAGATCTCGAGGGTGCACAGTCCACACTCACCACGCAGAACTCGGTGCACAGTCCACACTGACCACGCAGATCTCAAGGGTGCACAGTCCACACTCACCACGCAGATCTCGAGGGTGCACAGTCCACACTGACCACGCAGATCTCGGTGCACAGTCCACACTGACCACGCAGATCTCGAGGGCACACAGTCCACACTGACCACGCAGACCTCGAGGGCGCACAGTCCACACTGACCACGCAGATCTCGAGGGTGCACAGTCCACACTCACCACGCAGAACTCGGTGCACAGTCCACACTGACCACGCAGATCTCGAGGGTGCACAGTCCACACTCACCACGCAGATCTCGAGGGTGCACAGTCCACACTGACCACGCAGATCTCGAGGGTGCAGAGTCCACACTGACCACGCAGATCTCGAGGGTGCAGAGTCCACACTGACCACGCAGATCTCGAGGGTGCACAGTCCACACTGACCACGCAGATCTCGAGGGTGCAGAGTCCACACTGACCACGCAGAACTCGGTGCACAGTCCACACTGACCACGCAGATCTCAAGGGCACACAGTCCACACTGACCACGCAGATCTCGAGGGTGCACAGTCCACACTGACCACGCAGATCTCGAGGGTGCACAGTCCACACTGACCACGCAGACCACGAGGGTACACAGTCCACACTGACCACGCAGATCTCGAGGGTGCACAGTCCACACTCACCACGCAGACCTCGAGGGTGCACAGTCCACACTCACCACGCAGATCTCAAGGGCACACAGTCCACACTGACCACGCAGATCTCGAGGGTGCACAGTCCACACTCACCACGCAGATCTCGAGGGTGCACAGTCCACACTGACCACGCAGATCTCGAGGGTACACAGTCCACACTGACCACGCAGATCTCGGTGCACAGTCCACACTGACCACGCAGACCTCGAGGATGCACAGTCCACACTGACCACGCAGACCTCGAGTGTGCACAGTCCACACTGACCACGCAGATCTCGAGGGCGCACAGTCCACACTGACCACGCAGATCTCGAGGGTGCACAGTCCACACTGACCACGCAGATCTCGAGGGTACACAGTTCAGTCCACACTGACCACGCAGATCTCGAGGGCACATAGTCCACACTGACCACGCAGATCTCGAGGGCGCACAGTCCACACTGACCACGCAGATCTTGAGGGTGCACAGTCCACACTGACCACGCAGATCTCGAGGGCGCACAGTCCACACTGACCACGCAGATCTCGAGGGTGCACAGTCCAGTCCACACTGACCACGCAGATCTCGAGGGTGCACAGTCCAGTCCACACTCACCACGCAGATCGCAAGGGTGCACAGTCCACACTGACCACGCAGATCTCGAGGGTGCACAGTCCACACTCACCACGCAGATCTCGAGGGTGCACAGTCCACACTGACCACGCAGATCTCGAGGGTGCACAGTCCACACTGACCACGCAGATCTCGAGGGCGCACAGTCCACACTGACCACGCAGATCTCGAGGGTGCACAGTCCAGTCCACACTGACCACGCAGATCTCAAGGGTGCACAGTCCAGTCCACACTCACCACGCAGATCGCGAGGGCACACAGTCCACACTGACCACGCAGATCTCGAGGGTGCACAGTCCACACTGACCACGCAGACCTCGAGGGTGCACAGTCCACACTGACCACGCAGATCTCGAGGGTGCACAGTCCACACTCACCACGCAGACCTCGAGGGTGCACAGTCCACACTCACCACGCAGATCTCGAGGGCACACAGTCCACACTCACCACGCAGATCTCGAGGGCGCACAGTCCGGCCCCCACACACCGGCAGAGAACCCAGAGGACTTGGTTCCTCTGTGGCGGTGTCCTCCTGATAGCGTTAGGTGCGGCCAGGGCCAGGTGCACACAGTGCCGCAGTCGAAGCCCTCTGCGCCAGTTCGCACGCCTCCCTTTGTCCAGCGGGCCCCCGTGTTGAATTGTTCTTCGATTCACAGGTAAACATCATATGCGTGTGTCGCATAACACACGTTTCTCTGAAAGCTGCGTTCCCTGTGGAACGGTTAAGCCGAGCTAATTACACAAGGCGGCCATGCCCTCACCTGCACTTTGAGGGGCTGCCCCCCAAATCCCCTCTCCTAGCAGCCTCCTGTACACGGCACGCTGTGTCCGTGCTCCCTGCTGTGTCCGTGCTTCCCCCGAGGGATGAGGCTCGGGCCTCTCAGAAGCCGGTTCCCATTCCCGTGCCTCAGCCACGGAGACCTCGGGCTGTGCAGACCCCTTCTCCCTCCTCTCTCCCTCACACGGTGATCCTCCCCCCGCTGCCTCCCAGCTCTCCGGGACCGCAGGTCTTGCGGCTCTTCCCGGCTGTGATGGTTGGCTTGGTTGGGGTGGTGCTGGGGTTTGGGTCTTCCCGGCAGGCTCCTCCACCTGCTCCCCTCGGTCCCTTCGCTTTGCTTGTTTTCAGGGTCTCGCGTGCGCGCGGGCTGAGGCAGGCCTGGACCGCGGTCTTCCCGTTTGCAGGTCTGCGTGGTTGGAGCGGCAGGTGCGTGCCACCACGTGCGGGCTGTTTATTGGTTGAGATAGCATCTCACCGACAGTTTGCCCAGACTGTCCTCAAACAGTAGTTCCCCCTGAAGCCCTGCTGAGTGCCGCCTCCCCCGGCAGCTACAGTTACAGGTGTGAGCCACTGCCCCCGCCTCAGCCCTCCGTGTGAAACAGGAGGCAGCATTCACTGGGTAGGTGTCTACAGGAGAGGGGGCTGGGCCCCCCCTGGCCCTAAGGCACCCTGAGTTCCAGGCCGGAAGCGGCCTGCTCCTGAGTCCGGGCCAGCCCACGGCCCTCCCTGCGGCTCCCGCCACACCAGGGGAAGCCGTCCTGCCTCCCTCCCCATCCGGGAAGGAGCCTGGTGCTGCCTCTCCCTGCGCACGCAGGCCGCGCGGCGGAGACGTGACGAGTCCCCGGGGTGGAGGTGGCCTGCCTCACCCCGAGGGCACACTGCTTCCTCTTGGATTTGCCCTTCGTGCAAGGTAGCACAAGGGAAGAACAGCGCTGCAAATAATGATGCTGACCATCCACAAGGCAAAGGAGCCCTCTCCCCACACCCCCCCCCCCCGACCCAGCGGTCATCAACTAGCAACCACGCCCGATCGGCCCTTCCTCCGCGCGCTGCGGGGGTCCCGGGAGGCGAAGTCTGCGCTGCTGCGCTCCTGGGCCAGGGCACCCGTGCAGGAAGGCGAGCTCTGCGTTGGGTTCCGAGAAGCGTCCGCGCAATGAATGGCGCGGCGTGCGCCTCTCTGCGCCCCGACTCCGTTCGCAGCGCGGCATTTGAACGGCTGCCTCGTTGGACCGGGGAGCCCACGGCAAAGGACCGCGGGCCGGAGACGGCGCCACCGCGACGAGGCTGCGGCGTCAGGACCGTCCGGACCGCTCCCTTCCCCTCAGCGGCTCACACTTCGTGATCGCCTTCATGAGCAACCCACACACAGGAAGAATCCTTCACAAAGCACCAAGGAACAAGGTCCTACGGGGAGACTTAGGGGGAACAAACTGAAGCTACCCTCGTTTTCCAGCGGGCCTTTGTCAGGGCAGAAAACTTGGTCACGTGCTACCATCTTCCTGCGGGTGGAAGTCTCCCCTCTCCGCTCTGTCGTCTGCCCGTCCCCCGGTGCCCCCCCTACACACACACACAGGGGACACTGGTCATCCCGAGCGGGGTGGACTGGCCTGGAATTCTGCTCTAACTTCGCATCTCGTACTCTGCGGCGGTTGGTTCCCCCTGATCCCTAATCCTCTGAACGGGGGAACTGCTCCGCCGGTTGCTGGTGGACTCGAGCGTTCCCACCGGCTCTGGTCCCTCGCCCCACGCACGCAGCGTGACTTCCTTCTAGTCTGAGAACCGTGGGAACCATGCAGGTGGAACTGAGCCAGGACCCTTGCCCTCCCAGCGTGAGGGCAGAGGGCGAGGGCGAGGGTAGAGGTGGCGTGGGCCCCCCCCCCCCGGTCTCGGGGGTCGCTCTGCGCTCAGAGGGGAAGGAGCTCGTTGTTCCCTCTGGGCTTCGCCGCGCCTGCTTTCCAGCACCTCTGCCTTTGCAGCCTGACTCGTTTCTCCTGGGGCTTTTCCTGCCTGGGCCCTGGATTCGGGAGGGCAGCACCTTGCTCGCTCGGGTGGGGCCTGTTTTCCACCAGCCCATCTGCTGGCGGCTGTGACTCACCCAGCCGCGTGAGCCCTGAGGCAGCTTCAGGTGACCCCGAGTCACCCCGCTCCCAACTCGAGGCCACAGAACGGGAAATGACACACCCTGCCCCAGACCCGCCCTGCCGCCTTCTCCTTCTCTCTTACCTCAGCAGGCCTCCGCCTGCTCACAAGCACCCGGAACGCTCCGTAGAGCCGGGGGGGGGGCGGGGGGGCGCTCCCTGAGATCGTGGCACTCCCTGTGGGAAGCAGGGGGGCCACCGACGGGGCCCTGAGGGGAGGCAGCAGGGGCAAGGCAGCAATCGGGGCCCCCCGAGCTCCCGCTGGGATGCCCTGTGGCGAGAGGCCAGGCCGCCACCGCTCCTTAAACCCCAAGGCTCCACTGTCCGGGGCGGAGGACCCTGCCTCACGTGTGACAGGGGGCCCCACAAGCGGGGGGGACCTGCAAGCAGGTCCGCAATCTGTCGTGGATTACACGTCTCGCCAGGTAGTCCTAGCCGATGCGCCTGAATCAGGCCGCGCCGCCGTGGGAACTGACTTCCTCTGGTTCCGTGTGGAAAGCCCTATTGAAATAACAGTCTAACACTGCACGGTAACAGTCCAACCCAAACGTTCTCGTTAGCGGAGAAAGGGCTCCCTCTAAACGGGGGACACACGATCGTGAAGAGAGGAAGCCAAACGAGGGAACTGAAGTGCGGAGACTGCCGGTGTGGGGAGCAAGGGCTCCTTAGACTCCTGGGGCTGGGGTTTGTACAAAATGGAAAGCCGAGCCGAGCCCAGCAGAGCCCAGCGGAGCTGCGGCCCGGCTGAGCTGGTGCCCGGCCTGCTGTCGTTCCAGATCCGCGGAGCAGAGCTCTGTCCGGGCGCCAGGAGGACGGCTTGCAGGTCACGGCCGGCCCCGGCCGCCCAGCCCGCCCTCCCCTTCCCGCTGCCCGCTCACCCTTCTCTCCCTTGTCTCTCCTCAGAGGAGATCCTGAACACCCACATTGCGCACTGGTGGTCTCCGGATGGCACGCGGCTGGCCTACGCCACCATCAACGACTCCCGCGTGCCCGTCATGGAACTCCCGACCTACACGGGCTCCCTCTACCCCTCCGTGAAGCCCTACCACTACCCCAAGGTAGGCCCCGGGGCCGCGGGGCCGCCTCCCGGCGTGGAGACGCGAGCGTCACGCGTGTGCACGAGCAGTGTGGAGAGCAGAGGAGAGACTCGCTCTTCCTCACTACTTGGCATGCAGTCCGCACCTCTGTGCCATTGAATCGGCTGCCAGGTGTCTGTCACTGACTTGAAATGACGCAGTGACTGTTCGCCACCCGTCTAAGTTTCATTAGAACAAACATGAATTCCTGGAGACCCCCCGGAGGGCGGGGGAGGAGGCCCCCCCAGAGGGGAGGCCACTTGCTCACGCCTCTGTCCCTTCCGCCCCGCAGGCCGGCAGTGAAAACCCCAGCATCTCCCTGCACGTCATCGGCCTGAACGGGCCCACTCACGACCTGGAGATGATGCCCCCGGATGACCCCCGCATGAGGTAAGCCCTTCCCTCCGCTGGCTCCAGGCAGAGCCAAGACGCCAGCACCTACCGAGGGCTTCCCCGTCTGGTTTCTTAGCATGAAACCCCCAAGACATAGATCTGCTTCCTAAAAGTGTTCCTTGCTGCTTCACGAGCCTCCTGGGGAACAGAAAACCAG
Organism: Perognathus longimembris pacificus; assembly: GCF_023159225.1. Taxonomy (NCBI): domain Eukaryota; kingdom Metazoa; phylum Chordata; class Mammalia; order Rodentia; family Heteromyidae; genus Perognathus; species Perognathus longimembris. The sequence goes on from NC_063162.1 coordinate 152,383,458, forward strand.
AACGCAAGTCAGCAAGCGCTGCCGGTTCCCTGACCACCCCTGGGGGGTGGGGGGCCCCCCTCGGGACGTGTCTGGCCACCGTGGGTCTCTGTGGGGCCGCAGGGCCTTGGGCAGGGCAGAGGGTGGCGCGCGCGTACGTGCTGGTACAGGAGAGCCCGCGCTCGTGGGCTGGCCTTGCGCAGTGCCGGTCTCTACAGCGGGATTTAGAGGCCGCTGTATCTGGCCATCGCCGGACGTGTCCTCCGGGAGGAGCGTCCGTGCTGTGGGTAGGACGTGTGGCTAGAACTTGTGTTCAGAGTGAGCTCAGTGGCCTGGGCGCCACGTTGGCTTTGCCCCCCCCCCAAGCTGTCTGGAGAGGATCGTGACCCCTCTGGAGCCCGGGTTCATCATCAAATTCTCTCTCTCTCTCGTGGGAATGCTGGCGAGGGCTCGCGGTGTTCCAGGGCCCACCAACCCACCGATGCCCGCCGTTCTACCAATGAGGCCAAGCAGGAAGGCCCCATCGGAGGCACGGCAGACGCTACGTCTGTCCTGGGTCCTCATGGCCTGATCTAGGGAGGCTCTCCCCGTCTTTCCTTGCTCTGGTGACTGGTTCCCCGCCCCCCCCTCCCCACCAGGAAGGCCAAAATCTCCCCTAAAGGCTGAGCCACTTGGCTTCCTGACGGCTGCCTCTGGACTCGAGGCCTCTGGACCCGTGCTGGGACAGCCAGCCCTCGGTGCCCACGGCTCAGGGCAGGGGGCGGGGGACGGGGGGGGAGGGGTGACTTCTCTTTGGCTGATATTTTTTTTCTAGGATAAAATAAAGTTCCCGTCATTCATGCGTTGGCTTCTCTCCTGAGGATCTATAAATCTCACTGTTTCCCTCCCAGCCCCAGCCCTGCCGAGCCTCCTGGGGCCTTGTGCAGCCAATGCGCCGAACTAATATGCAAAGTCACCTGGAAAATCTCAGCCATCTGTTTGAGTTAATTGAAAGTCTCACTTAGTCGATTTGGCAATGCTGTCTCCGCAGGCATGGTTAGCTCCAAGGACAATGGAAAATTAGCTGCTGACAGGCTTGGCGTTGGGGTGCAGGGTTTCTTGGGTCTTCTGCTTGCTCTGATTTCCCAAGCCCAATGCAGTCATGTGCTTTACAAGACACGAGGGGGCGCAATGTGCCATGTGGTAGCCTCTCCTGTTGCTCCACTGTCCCCTGTCCTTGAGCTTTTCTCAAGGGGAACACAGATAGATCAGAAACCAGAAACCACCTAGGAGCAGACACTCAGTATTTACATATCGTCCAACCGAGCACCGAGTGATGAACAGAGTACTGGCTCACAGCGAAGACAGGAAGGCGGATCCTGAGCCCTCCTTACAAACAAGCGGCCACCGGCCTGGGACACTCACGCCACCTAGAGGGCTTGTCCGCACCCAGGAGCCCCTCCTGGCCCGCTCTCGGTGTCTCTGCGTGCTGTTCCCTGTGTCGGGAGTTGATGGTCAGGCGGCCTCTCACAAGGAGCGCGCGATCCCGAGGGCAGTGACAGCGCCTGGCCTTGGCTGTGGAGAACACAGCAGGAACCACATGGGGGCAGAGGACCCCACTGGCGGAGCAAACGCGAAGCCGTCAGAGGACCTCACAGACGCCACCAGAACCCTGGGCAAAATGAGAGGTTGTCTCAGAAAACATCTGTGTTGGGAAGAACCAAGAATGGCAACCCCATGCAGCTCAGCGCCATCTTGGCAGGCCAAGGCCGCAGCAGAGATGCCGGCGGCAGGACGCCGTCTATCCTGTGGGTGGAGAAGAATGAGGACTTCATTGTCCCCCACCTGTCCTGTGGCTCCTGTGTCTCACATACGGGCCCCGCCACCCTGATAAAGCAGACGCTGCTGGGTCTGCTGCTTTCTTGGGGCCCCTGGTGCTGTGGAGCTGGTGTTGGATTGAAATCAAGCAGACGACCAGCACTGTCGTTTAGAGATGTCTTGCTTTGTGCTGATGTGTGTCTTTATGCATGTTTTTTTATGCATGTCTTTACGTACCCTGTTCAGAACCTAGCAGGGAAGCCCACGGGCAGTACAGCACTCCTTCCTGCTCCCTTCATCGGGGGATGAAGGCCGTCTAGTCACCAGTGTCTCAAACGTCCTTAGTGGCCAAAGTGTGGCACCGCAGAATGGCCCTTCTCTATGCTCTAGTTTTCCCCTGAAATGGAGAGCTGTTCCATTTTCAAATTAAAGATGTGCCTTCCCCCCATGATTCCCCCATGCACTATCCTATCTTCATATCACTCTAGCTTGCCTTTGTCTTTATCCTAACAACTGTAAGAAGATGTATGGCCTTCTCTGTTGGGAACTGCCCTTCCCTGGTGTGAACTGACCTTCCTTGTGAGAACTGGCCTTCCCTGGCATGAACTGTTCTTCCTGGCATGAGCTGGCCTTCCCTGGTGTGAGCTGTTCTTCCCTGATGTGAGCTGTTCTTCCCTGGTGTGAACTGGCCTTCCCTGTTGTGAACTTCCCCTCCCTGGTGTGAACTGCCCTTCCCTGTGTGAACTGGCCTTCCCTGGCGTGAGCTGGCAGACATCTCTGGGAGCGATCGTGCTAAGAGGTACAGCTGTGTGATGTTCTCACATAATACTGACATAGGAGGGAGCCTATCTCCATCTCTGCGTTGGGGTAGCCACTTGGGCACCTCTGTGTTCAGGTGAGCTAGCCATCGCGAGCGTCAGACCCTTGACGCCATCCTCGCCAGACTCCCCTGCATTCGCAGTGCTGGATCTGGTCATCCTTATTATTCACCAGGGAGGGATATTCTTGGTGAAACGTGGGGAGCAGAGAAGTGCCAGGCAGAGAATGTGAAGTTTCTGTTCTGCAGACATATTGAATACCGAGCCTTAAAACTAGCCCCTAGCCCCTAGTAGGGCTACCCTAACCCTAACAAAGTTACCACTGGTCAGAGGATCCTGAGCCTTCACCCATTCGAACACCCACTTCAGAAAGCGGGAGTCTGAGTCTGGGCTTTCTGGATAAACATATCCCCATGCCGTCCCTCGCCGTGGCCTGCATGTGAGGGGCTGTGTGTTGTCTAAAGATGTCGTCAGTGAGCAGTAGAAAAAGGTGGGCTGTTTGGCAGGCCTGTGGCTAGAGGGGGCCTTAGGGAAAATAGCACCTACTCTGCCTAGCCCAGCCTCATGAATAAGACACTCATCAGTGGACAAGCTGTCTCAGCCACAAACCAATCCTGACATCCGGTTTTGTCAGCAACACACTGGACCAAGGCTGTGCACCAGGCCGGGAAGCGGGTGATGGCAAGCACAGAGGACAAGTGAAGGCTACAGTTACCTCCCACGGGCCGCAGCAAGCAAACAGCCACGTGGATTTGATGCATCTTCGGGAGAATGATACTCAGCCGAGTGCTCCGAGAGCCGCATGTTTAAGTGTGTCAGGTGTGCACTGAGGCATGAGTGAATGTAATCCACACCTGGCGGCGCTTTGCTCCTGTCCTCCTGGCTCTCAGGTCCTGCGGTTCTGCTGCTTTGGGGGCTTTTCCCCTCTGCTTTCCCCACAGCTCACAGGGGAGAAGGCGACCTCACAAAGTCACCCCTAATGCCTACAGAGTCCCAGCTTCCAAGCCCAAGTCCCCTACGGCAGTGTCCTCCTCTAACCCTTTGTGCTCCCGGGAGCCTCAAGAAACAAACTTTTCCCACTCCCCAGCCATCCAGGGACCCCTATGGTCAGTAGAAATATTCTGAGTTCCTGCTCCACGCCCAATGCTCTGCCCAGATGGGTTGATGGCGGACTGTGATGAGGAAACCACAGAGACAAGTGCCCACCCATCCCCTCTTCCTTTAGTCGCCTGCTCATGTTTCCAGGGGTCAGCCAGTCTCCTATTGCATTCATAAACGTAGGCTCCGTCACCCGCAAGGTGGGGATGGAGGTAGTATAGGAGACCAGCAGGGACAATGGGGTGCTTCAAGTCTTTTCTCTAATGACACCAGGAAATGCTTAATCTGATTGGGATGGAAAGTGGGTAAGCCAAGTATCTGGGGGTCTGAGTGGATGGATGGACAGTGGGTGGGTTGGGGGATGGATGGATGGTGGTTGATTGGTACATGAGTAGGATGGGTGAATGGATGGATGGATATGGACAGAGAAAGGTGGATGGGTAGTGGTGTACATAAATAGGAAGGTTAACAGATAAAGGACAGATGGATGATTGATTGGTAGGGGAAGAATAAATGGATAGACTGATGAACAGATGGGGTTTTTTGTTTGTTTGGGGCTTGAATGCAGGGCTTGAGCAGTAGTTTACTCGAGATAAGAATCTCAGAGAGTTTCCTGCCTGGGCTGGCTTTGAACCACCATCCTCAGATCTCAGCCTCCTGGGTAGCTAGGATGACAGGCCCGAGCCACCGGCCCCCAGCTGACAGATAGGGTTGATTGTATAAAACTGGAGATGTGGAGAAGGGCCATGGTTCTGAGAACTCCTCCGCCAGTCCTCTTGTGGTGCTCTTCACAGTCAAAGCGTTTTAAGGTGCCAAATGAGGGCTCCAAGGTCCCCAAGGGGTCTCCTGACTCCCCGTCACTCCTCCTTCTCCTGGGCCTCACAGCTGGCCCGCACTGAACCCCGCCCCTAAGACGGGGGCTATTCCTGCGTTAGAAGTACAACTGTGCAGGTAGAGATGGCGATGGCAAATTGCCTTAGGGTCGCCATGGTTGTATTTATTTAGGAAAGTCACTGCCTGCAAATACAGCTTTGCAACTATACAACAGCTACAGGCAAACCCAGACAGGTCACATGGGGTGTTGTGCCTGGGGTCAGCTCTGCTTGCTCAAAGCTGCCCTCTACTAAAGCAGATCTTTCGTTTTTGTTTTGGTTTTATTTTTTTTTTGGTTTTTGTTTTTTTTTGCCAGTCCTGGGCCTTGGACTCAGGGCCTGAGCACTGTCCCTGGCTTCTTTTTGCTCAAGGCTAGCACTCTACCACTTGAGCCACAGCGCCACTTCTGGCCTTTTCTGTATATGTGGTGCTGGGGAATCGAACCCAGGGCTTCATGTATACGAGGCGAGCACTCTACCACTAGGCCATAGTCCCAACCCTAAAGCATATCTTTTTGAAAACGTCTCCCTCCCCTGGCTTTTTCCATCCCAGCTTGGTCCACAGCATAAACACCGCTTTTAGAAATGCCAGCACTAATTGCAGCTGCTTCACTTCAGGAGACAAACGGGTTCCCTCCACCGGCCCGCACTGCCACACACTTGTCAGGATCTTCGCCAGGACCTGGGTACGAAACGCGGCATGGCACCTTGCTCCCCGTGAGAGAGACAGGGCTCTATTCATATTTGAAAACAAACACGCGGAACAATAAAAAAAAAATTCATACACTGTTCCCCTGCAAGAGCCACGGAGTTCTGCTTCAACGTCTGCTCCAGCCGGGGGAGCAGGCCGTGTTCAGGGGGGTCTCCTCAGCCATGCTGTGCCTTTCCTACCCCCCCCCCACGGGCTCCCAGGCAGAGCCGCTCCGCTGCCTCCCTTCCAAGCCGTGAGCAGCCCGCACCCAGCGCCGGCTCTCGGCCGCCGCCCCGGGCAGGCGGGACGCGCCAGCCACACAGCCGCCCGGCTGGGCTCGCCCTCCGTGAGCTCGTGCCAAGCGTTCGCATAAAGAGGAGGGAGACGGCGCTGGCTCGGGAATTGGGGCTTCCTTCAACTTTTTTAAAATGCGCGTCTTCTCTTTGAGTAGTTGCACAAAGGAGTCGCCCTTCAGCGAGGCAGTGCGCGCACGATGCGGATCGACCGTCGCCACCTCCAGCGTCCCACCCGCTCGTTCTTGATTTGGCGGGCTCTGCGGTGGATTCCCGCTTGCATTTCCCCCCTTGTCCTCTTCGTTCTTCCGCCCCTCCCCCCTTCGATCCCGCCCCCCCCCCCGCCCCCTTTGGGTGCACACTTCCTGGTTCTTTATCTTTGCTGAACTCTGACCTCGGCCTTCTAAGGAACGGTGCGATTCGAGTTCCCCCTCGAAGCTAGCACGGCCCGGTCAATCCATTTCTAAACGCTTGCTTCCCACCCAGCGCCATTCCTTACGAGTTCGTAAGCTCCATCCAGCCCCCCCCCCAAGTTAGGGAAGCCATGGCTCCTCCGTCTCTCTGGGCCCGACGGGCTCCGCTTACCACCATTCCTTGCCAAGCCTCATTCGTGGTCACCCATTTCAGGGGCGATTAAGCCTGCGGACCGCTTCCGGAGAGCCTCGGCGTGCGTCGTCTCTCTCTCCAGCTCCACACGGAGTCCGTCTTACAAAGCTGGCTCATTCTGCGCCCCGTTCCGGGGCCCCCGTCTGCTTCCCCCGCCCTCAATGGTGAAGCCGAGGACCGCTCTTCTGCCGAGAGCGGCGGCTGCGGCGGCAGCGTTGGTGGCGCGGGTAGACCCTGCCAGCCCCAGCCTCGGGTGGCATCGTAGCCGCGCCCGGCTTTGGGGTTTGGGTTTTAATTCTTGGCGCCTTCAGCCACGGCAGCGCGGAGTCGTTAGGAGCCGGGGGGACCGCGGGGCCTTCTGCTAACTCACGCCTGTGGGAGTCATGAAAGCTGGGTTGCGCCCGCCCCTCCCCTTGCTCACAGTTGGGGCATCCGTAGTCCCACGTCCTTGGGGAGGCCCCAGGACTACGGTGGGCCGGGCTGGTGGACCCCCGGGCCCTGCCAGACCACCGAGTCAGCGCCTCTGTACCTCGCAGCCGAGCGATCGGAAACGTCGGTGAACTGGTAGATGTGAGGAACTGCGTCTCCCAACCCTTAGCAACTCAGTTTCTCGGCTTAACTACACGTATCTCAAAGCGTTCGGTCCTGCCGTTCTTCCTGCGCTGGAGATAATTGTTAACTGTCGCAACCGTGCTGGCTGGGCTAATGGGTGTGCCACCGTGATAACAGATCTTGGGAGGGCACAGAGGGATGGTTCTGAACAGCAGATCTCATTATAGATAAAGACAGGGTAGGGAGCTGAATGAGGGTTCGCTGGCTTCTAGAATATTCTGGGAGGATATCTATTTCTGGCACTTGTTTTCCTGGCATTTGTTTTCTTCTTCTTCTTCTGAAATGTAAACTGTAACCCGGTGGCCGGCGGGCTCCGCGGGACGGGGCCAATCGCGGGAGCACCGGCACCCCTCGTTGTGATATTGTCTGGCTCGGGGGACACTAGGATCCTAAGGCTAGGGTGAAATCCTGCGGGTGAAGCTGCCGATCTGAAGCCCAGTTCCCCTGAACCCCGGGGCTGCGGGCCGATTGTCCTAATCGGGTGAAGAGCGCCCCCCGGGGTAATTTGTCTTTAAGGGAGGGGGAAAAGCAGACAGCCTTTGCCCGCCCAGCCGTGCTGTGGAGGGGGACTTTCCTCTCCCCAGAGTGCCCCTCCCTCCACGGCCCCGGTCAGCGGGGGGGGGGTTCCCTCCTCTCCCCACTCCCACCGGGCTTCTGTCTGCCCTTCAGCCCACCGCCCCGCCACGCGGGTGTCCTGGACACGCGGGCGGGCGTCCGAACCTCCGTGGCTCGCGTGGCAGTGCTGCCCGTCCGTGCACTGCGCGCCGTTGATGATCCCCGTTCCAGGGCCCTGCGGGTGGCTCCCCCCCCCGCCCGCGCTGCCGTGGGGGCCCCCCGTCCACCCGCTGGTGCCCGCCCTTGTGTTTTCAGGGAGTACTACATCACCATGGTGAAGTGGGCCACCAGCACCAAGGTGGCCGTGACCTGGCTGAACCGGGCGCAGAACGTGTCCATCCTGACCCTCTGCGACGCCACCACGGGCGTCTGCACCAAGGTACGGAGAGGGGGGCCGGGCGGGGGGTGGGGGGCCGGGGCCGGGCAGTCGGCGTTGCCCCTGGCGCCTTCCGTGCTGCGGCCGTGGGAGTTAGGTCCTGGCTGCTGCTGGCGGTTGTGGTCCAGGCCTCCGGGTTTGGTGCCACCTGGTGGACGCACCCGGCACTGCCGCGAGCACAGAGCCGTTGGCTGATGCCCAGAAACCTGGCCCCCATCCGTTTCCACAGCCCCTGGCTCCACCCCCGGGGCCACCTCCCACCCCGTCCGGGACGCTGGGTGACAGTGGGCAAAGGGAACCAACGAAGGGAAGGGAACGAGAGGCGCAGAAACGGGCTGAGTAGCGGGAAAGCCTAAAGAAAGGCCCGGAACCTGGCCGGGAAAGCAGCGGCTGTCACCCCGGCCTCCCCTCGAGGGGTTCACCACCACGGGCGTCCTCCGCGCTGCTGGTCACGCACACGCCCCGCTAATGCGCCTATTTCATTCCAGAAACACGAGGACGAAAGCGAAGCCTGGCTCCACAGACAGGTAACTGCCCACTGGGGGCTGCTGCACCTCACTCGGGGTGGGCGGGCCCTCCCCCCCCCCCGCTCCTCTTACCCCCTGCCCCCCCTCCCCCCATGAGCCCACGCGGGCCCCCAGCTCTAGGATGACAGGCGCGAGCCACTGGCCCCTAGGTCTCAGGAGGCTGAGATCTGAGGATCGAGGTTCAAACCCAGCACGGACAGGAAAGTCCATGAGACTTTGATCCCCAATTAACCACTCCAAACCCCAAAGTAGAGCCGTGGCTCCAAGCGGTCGAGTGCTAGCCTCGAGGAAAAGAGCTCGGGGCGGCACGCGGGTCCCGAGGCCAAACCCACCGCCACCACCAGCAGCAACAACAACAGCAACAAAACAGCCCGCTTAGAACGGGCAAAGGTGTGTCTTCTGCGAGAGCAACGTCTCCCTCTGAAATGCCGTGGGTTCCGTGGGGTCAAGTCGGCAGCCCACAGCCCTCCTGCGTCACGGCTCAGGTGTGCACACACACACACGCACGCGCACGCACTCATGCGCGTGCACACAGCCGTTGTGAGGAGCCACAGCGCACCTGGGAGCCGGGGCTCTGTGGAGTTGGGCTGGGAAGATGAGCAGGTGCGGCCGTGGGCAGGACTGGCGGACGCGTTTCAAGCGGCACAAGAGGACGCTCACCCGGGAAAACAGCCGCGAGTGGGTGGACCGGAACCCTCACCTCGCACTGGGGACACGGGCCACCCCGCTTCCCGCGAGGGCAACCGTGACGTCTGTCCCGGGAGGATCTCGTGCCATTTGAATCACGAGACGCTGTGTCGTTCCGAGCGTGTGGGATGCGCGCGCGTTCGCGCGTGGAAGGCCTTGAACCGGAAACCGTCTTGAGGGGCCGGCTGCTGGGCGTCCACAGATGGAAACTTCTAGGCTGGCGCCTCGGAAAGGCGAGGTTGCCACCGCGACGGCACCTGTCCAGGCCGCAGCTGCCCTGCGGGGTCGGCAGCCTCGTACCCCAGCAGCCCACCACTAGCCCGGGGAGACTGGGGGTGTGGGCGGGGTTTCCCGAGAAGAGTGACCTTTGCTCCAAGCCCGCGGTGTCCCCTCCCGCCCGCGGCGTCCCCTCCCGCCTGCGGCGTCACACCGCTGAGGCCCCGGGCCTGCTCTCCCTCCCCGTCCCGGCGGTGTTAGAAGATGGGGAATTTGCCCCGTGGCTTTTCTTCTTCCCCCCTCATCTCCTCCCCGGGCTTCCCCGGGGGCGGGAGTGCCACGCGCGTGTGCACGGCTCCTTAGCCGCGACTCCAGTTGGCCGTCTTTTAACTGGCTCGCACTATTAAACAAGCGTGGAACGCCCACTCCGCGGCCCCCTCGCCCGGCATCCGCCAGGCCCTGGGTTGGATCCCAGATGCCGCAGAGTTCCCGCGGCGTTAGCTCGTCCGTTGGTGCGTGACGGGGGAACGGGTTTTGAGCGGCGCTTGGTGCTGACGGGGTCCGTTGCCCCCGCAGAACGAGGAGCCGGTGTTCTCCAGGGACGGCCGCAAGTTCTTCTTCATCAGGGCCATCCCGCAGGGGGGCCGGGGGAAGTTCTTCCACATCACCGTGTCCTCCTCCCAGGTAGGCCCGCCCGCCCCTCCACAGCCCCCCCCCCCCCCCCCCGAGCCTCCTGCCCCTGACAGGCCGGGCGGGGGGGGGGGGGGGGGCGTCTCAGAGGCCGCGGGAGGGAGGGCGGGCGCCGGGCCGGCCCCGCTGGCTGACACGGTGTCCGATGTCAGCCCAACAGCAGCAACGACAACATCCAGTCCATCACCTCGGGGGACTGGGACGTGACGCGGATCCTGTCCTACGACGAGAAGAGAAGCAAGATGTGCGTGAGCGCGTCCCGGGCCGGTCCCCAGCCCCCCCGCCCCCCCGCCCCGCCCGACGCCTCCCGTGAACCTCGCCTGTTAGTGGGGGGTGGGGGGGAGGTGGCGCACCGGGCCGCCCCTTCCCATCCGGCCAGGGCGAGGCCGGCGCAGGCCCGTGGGGGGACAGACAGGCTGGGCGGCGGTGTCGTGGGGCTCCGCCGGCCCGGGCGTGGCGCGGGAAGCTTCCCACACATGCTCTTGCCTTCCGCGTCAGAGCCGTCCACGACGCGGGGACGCTCCGTCACGGGCTCCGGGCTGGGGGGCCGGCGGCAGGGGGAGCCGGGCCTCGGCTCCGTGGGCGTCCGGGCCCCGGCCTGCCCCCCCCCCGCCCCGGGGGCCGCGCGGGCTCCGTCTTCCCCGCGGCAGCCAGGCCTGGGGGGCCGGCTTTGTGTCTGGATGCGCGGGAGGTGTTTTCAGACCTCGCCCTCCAGACGGCGGGGGGACTCGCTCATCACCCGTCCCCTCCACCTTCTCGGCAGCTATTTCCTGAGCACGGAGGACCTGCCCCGGAGGCGGCAGCTCTACAGGTCAGCGCCCCCGCCCCGTCGCCCCCCCCCCCCCGTCCCTCCCGCCCCGTCGGAAGCAGGAGGTCCCCCGCCCTGCCTCGTTGATCTCCCCCCCGCTGAGGACCGCTGAGCGGCTGCCTTCCGGTCTTGGCTGGCTTGCTCAGCCGTGAGCGTGGGGAGCGAGCCCCCCCTCATTTCACTCTCAGGAAATGAGGCTCCGGAAGCGGCCCCTGTCGGTTCTGTGGGGATCCCGTCCCGGCCTCGGGCACTGGGGAGACGGGTGAAACCCTTCGCCGGCGCAGAGACCGGCGCTGGGCCCGCGGGGGTGCCGCCCCGCCCCGCCCCGCCCGCCTCGGCTCACGCCCCCCCTCTCCCCCCCTCCCCCCCCCCCCCCCGCCCTCGCAGCGCCGACACGGTGGGCAACTTCAACCGGCAGTGCCTGTCCTGCGACCTGGTGGAGAACTGCACCTACTTCAGCGCCGCCTTCAGCCGCAGCGCCGACTTCTTCCTGCTCACCTGCGAGGGTGAGTGGCCACGCGGGGGGCGGGCACGGGGGCCCCCCCCGCGGGGCGGAGGCCGAGCACCCCCCCCCCCGGGCGACGGTCAGGGCAGCTCCCGCGGGGTCCTCACCGCCGAGTTCCTGGGCCACCTTTCAAAGCCACTACGACCGTTCCAAGGATAACTTCCCAAGCAGATTAACGATGGGGGTGACGCGAAAACGGCCGGGGAGGGGGGCGCGCGCGGGACCCAATCCGTGGACGACGCGTCCCCAACGCGCCATGGCTTCGTCACGCCGATCAGAATGCACGGGGGGGGGGGGGGGCGGGGGGGGCGGTGATCAAAATCAGCCCCAGGAATCGGAACCCGGAGGTGTTCTTGGTTTGTGGCTGGGTTTGTCCTCTTTTTCCTTGTGTGTTCAGCATTCTGCGTTTGGGAGGCTGAGAGAGGGCGCAGAAATGGAGAGAGAAAGGGGGGAACGAGTGCCGCCGTGATCGTCTCCGGACACCGTGGCGGACGCGCTACGTCGTAGCTCCTGCCGGGTGGGGAAGGGCTACACGGTCACGGTCCAGAAAGAAATGAGCGCGGTCCCTCGCGGCTGGGACGTCTGTGCTGCCAGCCACGGACGGACAGACGGATGGACGGACGGCGGCCACCGCCGTTCGAGCGGCGGTCTGTGACCACCTTGGAGCCGTGGCATCTGGCGTCCTGAAAAGCTGCAGGACTGGAAAACGCCACCGCTCACCGTGGGGGGGGGGGGGGGGGCACGCCCGGCCCCCCCGTGCTCCTCCACAGGGGGACGGGATGCCGCCCAAGAAGTCCAGCCGCCCCATCTACCAGCGACCCTTCCGTTCGTCCCGGGGTGTCCCGGGAGGCTGGGCGGGGGAGGAAAGAACGCCAGGTCTCCCAGAGCCTGCGAGAAGCCCAGCAGAGCACTCTGCACCAAGCACCCCGCTTCAGGGAGCATCACCAGCCCTCAGCTCCTTTCCACATGAACAGAGCAGCTGCGCTCCGGGCTGGGGACACTTTCCTTCCCGTTTGGAGACACCTGCAGTGGATGGACGGCCGGAGCTCGCCCCGACCCCCACGCCCGTCACCGGGGGACACCCGGAGCTCGCCCCGACCCCCACGCCCGCCATGGGGGGACACCCGGAGCTCGCCCCGACCCCCACGCCCGTCAGGGCCGGGCTCCTCGCCCGAGGGTGCGGGGGTTAGGGCGCTGATCTCGGATAGAAAGCTGAAGCCCTCTAACCCGGAGATCAGGGGGCACCGGGCCCGCCTTCTCTCACCAGCCTTGTCGCCGCACCGCCCCCACCCCCTGTATTGGGGTCCTGGGCCACGGCCAGTCATCCAGCGACGTGCGAAGAGAGCAGCCCAGGTGGCACTGTGTGGGCATGAAGACGGTTGATTGGCTCTGAAGCGTGGTGTTTCCCTAGGACCACTTTGGTAAATGCAAAGCGTGCAAATGGCAGCTGAGGAGAAAAGCTGTACGTCGGCTTTCTACTCAGCTCCGACGCTCATGAAATGCACAGTAGCCCGCAGTCATGCTGCTGTGGAAAGCCAGTGGGGGGCCCGGAACCGGGGCTCGCCCTTGGCATCCTCGCTACTCGGGAGGCTGAGGCCCCAGGATCACAAACTGAAGCCCACCAGGGTAAGGAAGTCTGTGAGACGCCTATCTCCAGATAACCAACGAAACGCTGGACGCGGAGCTGTGGCTCAAGTGGTGGGGCACTCTCCTTGAATATAAAAAGTCAGGGATCGCACCCAGGTCCTGAGTTCAAGCCCTAGGACTGGTACAAAAGAAAAACAAAAAACCCTCTTACTGGGGTAAATACCTTGAGGTTCCTTACTGCTTTTGCTGCCCCTACAAACTGCTGATTCCTTCCTCCCTGTCGGCGGCTTGCACCCCATGGAGACGGCCTTGCAGATCCGCCTCCTGGTGACTTCTGTGTGGAGTCACCTCCCCGGCCTCCCCTTCTAGGCACAAGGCCCCCCCGCCAAGGCGTCGAGACCCCCTCTTGCCCACACTGACCCACCAGCCATAGGACACGGCTGTAACAAAGTCGCAGACCCCGGGCAGAGTCCAGGGCTGGAATTCCTGCCGCCTCTCCCCTGCCTTTCCCTCAGGCCCTCCCACGGCAGGGACCAGTGGGGGGCACAGGAGGGCAAAGCCCGTGTCGGTCGCGGGCTGCCTGGCTGGGCGGTGGCCGCTGATTACCACTTAGGAGTTGTTGGATTTCTAGGTCTCACAGCGTTTTAAGAGACGCTCCAAATCCACGTGTTATACAAAAACCTGATTTCTAAATGTTGCTGGCCAATTAAAACACAAAGCTGGGTGTGGAGGCCTGTGCCCATCAGCCTAACAGCTCCGGAAGCCAAAAGTAAGAGCATCGTGTTCCAGGCAATGACCCAGACAGCGAGCTTATTAACACCTTCTCCGAAAGACGGCCTGCAGAGGAAAGGCTGGCGCGGTAGCCCGCGTGTCTGTGTGATTGTCTAGGGAGCAGAAGACCCTGAGTTCCAGCCACACAGGCCCCGGTCCGCTCCGCCCTCGTCGGTGCGGTCCGGGAAGAAGAAATGGCAGCCGCCTGCCCCGGGGGCTCTGGGCGGCTTTCCCGGGGGCTCGCTGTGAGCGCGCGCTTCCTACACCAGAGGGCGCTGCGGCCCTGCGCGTGTGCGCGGCCCGGCCCGGGAGCCCGGCTGGGAGGCTGCTTCCCAGGAGGAAGGAGATGGGGCGGGGCCGCCCTCCCTCCAGGAGCCCCTCACATTGCACGTGAACTTGGAGCCCCTGAAATTTCCCACAAGTCTGTGCTCTCCCCGGGCGGGGTGGGACGCTGGTGATGACGAGGATCTGACTTTGGTGTTATGGAGGAGGAGGAGCAGGAGGAGGAGGGGGGGGGAGGAAGAGGGGGAGGGGGAGGAGGAGGAGGAGGGGGAGGAGGGGGAGGAGGAGGGGGAGGGGGAGGAGGAGGAGGGGGAGGAGGAGGAGGAGCAGGAGGAGGAGGAGGAGCAGGAGGAGGAGGGGGGGAGGAAGAGGGGGAGGGGGAGGAGGAGAAGGAGGAGGGGGGAGGGGAGGAGGAGGAGGGGGGAGGGGGAGGAGGAGGAGGGGAGGAGGAGGAGGAGCAGGAGGAGGAGGAGGAGCAGGAGGAGGAGGGGGGAGGAAGAGGGGGAGGTGGAGGGGGAGGAGGAGGAGGAGGGGGGGGAGGGGGAGGAGGAGGAGGGGGAGGAGGAGGAGGGGGAGGAGGAGGAGGAGCAGGAGGACGAGGAGGAGGGGGAGGGGGAGGAAGAGGAGGACGAGGAGGAGGAGGGTGATGATGATGTTGCTGGAGGGAGCTGAAAGCTGTAAGGAGAGGGGGCCCCGCCTCTGTCGTGGCCTCCTGGCCCCCGCCATTGTGGGCCAGCGCGTGTCTGGGTTGCTTTAAGCCACATGGGGTAGCGAGAGCTCAGAGGTGCTGTCGTCCAGGGGCAGGCTCCCCAGAGCCGACGCGGGGCGTGCTGGGAAGGACCCGGGCAGCGGGGAGCACCGGGAGCCGGGCACCCCGAGCCGGCCCTGACTTTGTGAGCCGGGCGGAGCCAGGCCGCCGCTGCCCGCCCCCCCCCCCGCGCTCCCCCAAGTCCCAGCGGGGGGGGACTCCGCCCACCCAGGCCCCTCCCTCCACCGGGCACCCCGCAAGTGTCAGAGAACGCCGCGGCACGTCCCTTCCGTGCGGATGAGTCCCCGCCGCTCGCTGCCATGGCGACAATGGAGAGGAAAGTGGGGTTCGCAGCAGAAAACCATACAAGTGTGCGTTTAAGGGAGGCGCCGGGGGCCCGTGCAGCCCCATCCGTGTGCAACAGGGACGCGCGTGCACAGCCTGACACGCACAAGCCACGGCACGCCTGTGCGTCACGCGCGCTTACCAGTTCCCCGTCCATACTCTCATGCGCACGCACGTGCACGCGCACACGTCTTTCCATGCACGCGCGCGCGCTTCTGATCACAGGCACACGCACCTCCACGCGTTTGTGCGCTCGCCTGTGTCGCACACGGACGCACGCCTGTGCACTCTCAATGCACGTGAAAACGCAGTGAAGCAGCTTCGAGGGCCGCTGTTTGCTCGTTTGTTTGTAAAGCACTGTGCAGGGGACTCGGGGTTCCCCTTGCGAGGCCCACGGGCCCGTCCCTCGTCCCTCGGGTGCGATGGCCGCGGGCCCAGGGGGCGGCAAGACTTGTCCAAGAGAACATGGACCGTGGGGAAGGTGGAAGGCAGGAAGATGGTCAGGGGCTCGCTCCACCTAGAGGGAGTCAACAGGGAAGGGAGGGGGAGGGGAGGGGAGGGAGTCAGGAGGGAGGGGAGGGGGAGGGGAGGGACTGACCGTTACAGAAAGCCAGGCCCGGGGGCCATTCGGGGCGGGTTGGCCTCTGTGGTGTGCGGCCTGCTTCTGGCTGGTGTAACCTGCCCCTTTGAAAGCAAACCCGCCCGGGTGACTCAGTGGTGGTGGACGGAACCCCGTCTCTTCTGAATCCAGATGGGGACCGTCCTTCTCCAGACGCGGAGGGGGGCACGGCTCCCGAGGCTTTGGGATTCTCACGCGGTGACCCCTGTGCGGCGGGCAAGACCTTGTGAGATTTCTAAAACAACAGGCCAGCCTGTGAGAAGGCGGCGGGAAAGCTGGGGGCGGGAGAGAGCAGCACGCGGGGTCGGTCAGCCGTTCAGAATGCCGTACACACCGACCGACCCACCTGAACCCCTCACAAAGCGAAGAGAAGCCGCAAGCAAGCGTGAGTTGTCTAGACAGCTGTGTTTGTAAAAACAAACAACCACAATGAGATTCAGCACAACAACGGCTATCATCGGTACGGATGACACCATTCAGGAGCACAGGAGAAAACACCTACCCGAGTATGACAAAGCAATAGCTTCCCACCTAGCGCAAGGATGAGCGGCAACCCATTATGCCACTTACAGGGTGCCAAGAATAGACACCCAGGCCGTGCAAACCACGTCACCTTGAGAGACGAGGCTACGTTGTGCTAGAGCTGGCATGTCTTCCTCTTGGCAACTGTTCAAGGGCGTGCGACGGCGTCGTTCACAATCGCCCTCACGTTGTACAGTACCCTGAAACAGCATTCCTCTTCCGTGTCCCCTCCCCAGCCTCCTCTCCCGGCCCTCTCCCCGCCTTCTCCCTGACCCGACCCTCCCCAGCCGACAACGGGGGGCTCCCTGTCTCGAGGTGGGATCCATGCCCTCGGTGTTCGCTTCCTTTCCTGACTGAGATAGAGCTTCCCAAACGTTTATGCTCGGGCTGGTCTCAAACCGTCATCCCCTGATCTCTCCCTCCCAAGCGGCCGGGGCTACGGGCTAAAAACCGCGGTGTCCGGCTCCGTGTTTTCTTTTTTAATAACTAGGGCAAGCATAACTTAGGGTTTAGTCGAGGGGGACACGCACTGGTGGCTCACGCCTGTCAGCCTAGCTACTCGGGAGGCTGGGATCTGAGGATCACGGTTAGAAGCCTGCCCGGGCAGGAAAGTCCGTGGGACTTTTATCTCCAGTTAACCACCAGAGGCCAAAGTAGAGCTGCTGCTCCAAGCTATAGAGCACCATCCTTAAGCGAAAAAGCTCAGAGATGGGCTGGGGATGTGGCCTAGTGGCAAGAGTGCTTGCCTCGTATACATGAGGCCCTGGGTTCAATTCCCAGCACCACATATATGGAAAATGGCCAGAAGTGGCGCTGTGGCTCAAGTGGCAGAGTGCTAGCCTTGAGCTGGAAGAAGCCAGGGACGGTGCTCAGGCCCTGAGTCCAAGGCCCAGGACTGGCAAAAAAAAAAGCTCAGAGACGGTGCCCAGACCCAGGACCGGCACCAAGGGGGAAAAAAGAAGGAAAGATTTGGCAAAGCCTGCAGATGAATGTGCAAGTATTTTATGTTATTCTTGTTTTGTTCTGTTTAACATGCCCGCTTTGCGTGTTGCTTTAAGACGTTCTAGAAGTGTTTTTGGTTAGTTCTAGGAGGTGGAGATAAAAATTAGTCTCTTAGTTATTACTTCATGCCTTCCCTTAATACGTGAGTGTTTGGAAGCACTGCGGTGGTGAGTGGAAGGGGAGGAGATTAGTCCACGCTCCGCAGCTCCTGCATCGCAGGGGTGAGGCGGCAGACGGAAGCCTCTCCAGCCCCGTCTTCTCATCTGTAAAATAGAGTTAGCAGCGTCTATGCTGCAGACCTGCTGTGCAGATTGGATGAGGAATTATTCATGGGAAACATCTAGCGGAGTGTGTTTTACATAGTAGGCGCTAAATAAATAATAATTGCTTACATTATTCATAAGAACGTGCGCGTACGCTCTGTTTGCACATGTACTCACCCTCGAGTGTGCAGAGGAGATAGATGGGGGCCCTTACTTACACCTCAGTCTCCACCCTGCGCTCGCACACAGCCCTCCCCACCCCCTCCCCCCCCCCCCCGGGACAGATCCACCAGCCTCGAGACGCCTAGCCATCCTCCACCGCGGACACCTCCAGCCCGGGCTCCACTCGCTGTCTCTCCGGAGTTCGCGCACGGGCGCTCAGGCTGCTGCTCCTTCCTGGGTAGGGGGAACCGGGATTCGCGAACCCAAGTACAGGCGGCCCCGGCATAATTGGATTTCTGGTGGATGACAAGGAACTCTTAATGGCGTGTCCCGAGTACCGTAAGGGCGTGTTTGTAGTAAGAAAACGTATAAGGCTCCTCGACGATTCTCATGTAACCCAGCATCCTGCATGCCTTCTGTGGACCCCCGTCTCTGGATATGGGGGACCCCCGTCTCTGGATATGGGGGACCCCCGTCTCTGGATATGGGGGACCCCCGTCTCTGGATATGGGGGACCCCCGTCTCTGGATATGGGGGGGTCCCCGTGTCTCTGGCTATGCAGAGACGGACCACAGTAGGAGGGAAGAGGAGCGGTGGGGATAACAACGAGTTCAGCCGCTGTGGAAAGCAGTATGGAGGCACGGGGTCACGGGGCGCGCGCACCGGATGGGGTTTTACTCTGCCGCGAAGGAGGACAGCAGCGTGCCGCTCGCAGGGGAGTCGCGAACGTGGAGATGGTGCTGCGGATCGCAACGAGCCGCACTCGGGAAGGCGGGCGCGGCGTGCTCCCTCTGGCATGTGGAACCTGGGTTTTTGGAAAGCCGTGGAAGTGGGGGAGCAGGGGGAAGAGGCAGGGGGATCGGAGGAAGAAGGGGGGGATAAGAGAGGGACTTCTCGGGGGGGCCTCAGGGATGCGAACTCGCAGACGGTGCGTGTCCTGCGGCTCCGGGGCCGCTTCCTGCCGCGTGCGGCCCCGAGCACCGGGTTCTGACGGCCTGAGGGGGAGGGAAGCCGGGGGAGGGTGGGGAGACCAGTCCACGGTCACGGGCCGGGTGCTCATGCAGATCGGGTGGCGGGAGGCTGGTGAGCGGAGACGCGAGCGAAGAGAGAGACTGGGGTCAGAGAGAGCAGCAGGCCCGGGGCAGCCGGCTGCCCCTCCCCCTCCCTCCCCCCCCCCCCCCCCCCCGGCTGGGACGGAGCTCAGCCACAGCGGCCAGCACCCAGCCCTGGGACAGGAGCAGTAAGGCCGCAGCCCCAAGGACAGCGTCTGCGGCCTCGAAGCCTTGCGCTGGGTTCCTGGGGGGGGGGGGGGGGGTGCCGGGGACCCAATGAGCCACCAGCACCCCCCACCAGGGCCATCTGTGCGTCCGGGGCTCAGCCCCGCGCACTCTGCCGGTCCCCACTTCCCACCTGCACTGACCGCCTCCCTTTTGTCTCTCTGCCCACCCCCCCCCCCCACTCCAGGTCCGGGCGTACCCCGAGTGACTGTGCACAACACCACGGATAAGAAAAGTAAGTGCCGCTTCTCCTAAGTCTTGCCACACCGTGGGACGAGGGGAGCAGAAAGCCACAACGCGACCCACGCCTCCTAATCAGAGGCCCGGAGACGCGGGTCCTGCGCACAGACGCACAGGCCGAGGGTGTAGACCCCGGGCGGGGCGAGGGCCGGTCGGAACCGTCCTAGTGAGCCGGTCTGGCCGGAGGCCCGCGGAGACTGGGGGACGGAGTGACTGAAATGCGTCAGCACCTTAGGACGTGCGGCTGGGCATCGCAGCTCAGGAAGGAGAGCGCTTGCCAAGCATGGTGGGAAAGACACCGAGTTCAAATCCCAGCACTGGGAAAAAAAATGACTTCCTGCTATTTGTGAAAAACGTTCCCCTTCTTAAAAGAAAACACTGGTCCGTGCTTGTAGCCCGAGGTACTCAAGAGGCTGAGGTCCCCGGATAGTGGTTCAAAGCCGGCCCAGCCAGGCAGGAGAGCTTGTGAGACTCTTATCCCCAGAAAGTACCAGGAAAAAAAGCCAGAAGTAGCACTGTGGCCCACGTGGCAGAGCTCTAGCTAAAAAGCTCAGGGACAGCACCCAGACCCTGAGCTCAATCCCCAGCACACACGCGCGTGCGCAAACACACACACACACACACACACACACCACCTCAAAGAAGTCAGCGTCCTGGCTTCCCCGAAGTTTCCAAGAGGCCATGCCGGGGGGGGGGGGGGGGGCACAGGACAGGCAGGTGTTCCTGCTACCGCCTGTGATATGCAGTTATTCCCAGTCCTTCTTTGTGAGTCTACGGCCTATTTCACAAACACCACAAAGCTGGGCTGGGAACACGGCCTAGCGGTAGAGTGCTTGCCTCGTATACATGAAGCCCTGGGTTCGATTCCCCAGCACCACATATACAGAAAACGGCCAGAAGTGGTGCTGTGGCTCAAGTGGTAGAGTGCTCGCCTTCAGCAAAAAGAAGCCAGGGACAGTGCTCAGGCCCTGAGTTCAAGGCCCAGGACTGGCAGGAAAAAAACAACCCACAAACCTGTCTCTAGGCTTCTGAACGTGACACACGGCTCCTCTGACAAAACCCGCGCGCGTAGACACTCCTCCCCGCCCCGTGGGGAGGCGCTCCTGCGACCTTGTCGGGGGACCGAGGCCTCGGCGCCGTCTCCAGCCGTGGCGCCCCGCGGTGTCTAGCCCACGAGACTGAGGAAAGCCGCCCCTCCGAGCCACCGGCCTGAGATGAACACGCAGACTCGTCTGCCGTCCGGCCCACGGAAGGCCGAGGCAGGCGGATCGAGAGTTCAAGGCCAGCCGGGTCCACGTAGGAAGACCTCGATTCCAAAGAGAAGGAAGGACAGACGCCCGCCAGGGAACGACGCCCGGCCCCTCGGGGGAGACGCCGCCTGCCGCCCCTGGCCCCTCGTCCTAGCCTGTGAGGAAGGAAGGCCTGGCGGGGGGGGGGGGGGGGGAGATGCCGCCCGCCGCCCCTGGCATCTCTCACAGGGCACAGCGATGGCATCAAAGCTTCCCACAGCGGGGGGGGGGGGGCCCCTGCGCCCCTCGGGGCAGTCGGCAGAACGGGCCCAGGGCGGCACCGCCTTCAGGCCCGGGGGGGAGGGGGGTTCAGATCAGTTGCATTCTTTCACGGTTGAAGGAGCTGCTGGAAGCTGCTAGAAAAAAAAAAAAAATCCAGGAGAGCACAAAGCACACGGTGAAGCCGAGCAGCCTGCGGAAGCCTCCTCCCTCGGCCCGCAGCTCTGCACCGAGCACCCGGCACTGCCCAGAGCTCAGCACTGCCCGCTACTCAGCACCGCCCGGGCCCAGCAGGACCCCGCACACTTCGCAGCTCACGGACCGTGAACGCCCACCAACACCTGGGTGGAGGCGTCATGGCTGGGTTACCCAGCACAAACACGGGAAGCAAGGTGTGGATCAGTTGGTAGAACGCCAACCTTGAGTGGGAAAACCTACGGGAGATCATCAGGCCCTGAGTTCAAGCCCCGGGACACCTTCGGACTGTGTGTGCTGGGCCACGCAACATGAATGAATTCAGCGTTCACACTCAGCTCCTTGCCGGGATATCTCCTGGTGTATACAAATATGCCCGAATCTGAAGAAACAGAACCAGAAGCTGGAGCACCCGGGGCCTCCGTCACCGCCACTCAGAACGTGCTGGAAGCCAGCGCTTCTGACCTGCCCCCCGCGGGGAGGACAGGAGGGCTGCCGTCGGCGGGTGGAGGCCACTGCCGACCACACTGTGGGGTCCCTGGCGTGGCGGCTGAGCGGCCTGCGTCGCGTCGCGATGGGGAGAGATGCCGCCGGAGTCCCGGGCGTCAGGTGCCGGGGGGGTCTGTCTCCCTCCAGCCCCACGGCGCGCGTGGGAATTACTGTTGCAGAAGGCATTATCGGTGCCAGTTCTCCACTCCCCACCCCAGAGCGACCTGGGAATCGTGACATCTGCGCCTCGGAAAGTCTTCTGTACAAACAGAGCCTGTGGGGCGTTCGCAGATGTGACGCTGAATTATTTACAAGATGTTTCCTTAAGAATGCGATTCCGGTTGGAGCCGGGCCTCCCCACCGGCTGCCAGGGCGCTCGGACAACTCGGGGATGGCGTGGAAGATCAGCAACGCCACCGTGGGGCCGCGGCTGGTTCAACCTCGGCGTGGGAAGGAGCCTGGCTCGGACACCGCGGGGGCGTCCGGATCACGATGTGGCTTTCAGAGCGGCCCTGCCTCCTCTGGGGGGGGGGGGGGGGAACAGCTGGCTTCCATGGCTAGAGGGGCCCAGAGGCAAATCCTCAGGACACACCGCCCCTGGATGCAGGACACGGACGCGTCCTCGAGACACACCGCCCCTGGATGCAGGACACGGACGCGTCCTCGAGACACACCGCCCCTGGATGCAGGACACGGACGCGTCCTCGAGACACACCGCCCCTGGATGCAGGACACGGACGCGTCCTCGAGACACACCGCCCCTGGATGCAGGACACGGACGCGTCCTCGAGACACACCGCCCCCGGATGCAGGACACGGACGCGTCCTCGAGACACACCGGCCCCAAGGCAGGACAGTGTCCTCATGGCGTCCTGCAGGTCAGGAAGATGGAGAGGCCACAGCATTACACCACTGCGTACCGCGCGTGGCTGGGGGGTGGAGCCGCCGACTGCGCGGGGAGGAGGCCGTGGCCGGGGCCGGGAGCGCGGCAGTCAGGGAGGGCGCCAGCCTGCTGGACGGTGAACACCGCGGTACGGCGGTCCCCGGGGCGGAGCCAGTGAGAGGGAAGAAGGAGCGAGAGCCCCTCCCTGCAGCCCAGGGACGGGGGTGACCCCGTGACACGGCTGAGAGTTTTCTACAGGCCACAGTTTTGTCACCGCATCAATTCCTTCGTTAACTACTCGCATGGGCTGTATTTCCAGCCTCTGCCAACACCTCCATTTCAAAACGCGGCCGTCACGTCCCCCTCTGGAATCGAATGCCGTGGCCGATCGCTTCCCCTCATCCGCCACTTTGGACGTGTTTGACGGTCGCTGCCGTGGGCCCTTTCGGAGCAGGTTCGCCGTGCACCCTTTGCTTCCGTGTCCTTCTCAAGCGGCTGCCGGCTCTGCACCCGCGGCCCTGAGCTCTCGTGTCGCTCCGAGGCCCGGGACCGGCTCCACCAGCCCGTCAGCCCGTCTGCGGGCCACACGAGGCGTGCACGGCCCCGGGACCGGCGGAAGCCATCTGCCGGGGGGACGGGGATGAGCCAGGGGCAGGAGGCCCCGGGGCGTGGGCCGGAAGGGCCCGGGCCCCACGCAGGAGACGCACAGGGCAGCAGGAGGTGCGGGGCAGAGGCCCAGCCCCGCGGAACCGCTGCTCACGGAAGCCGAGCGAGGCGAGGCCCCCACCCCACCCCCGGCCCCTCCGGGTGAGCTGCCCCGCGGGCGTCCGCTGGGCGCCGGTCACCAGTCTTCCAAAGTGTGGCGTGATTGGTGCTGGCGATTCCCCGGGCCCCTGGAGCCGTCTGGCGGCCCGGGGGGGGGGGGGGCGGGGGGGGCGCCTGGGGAGGGCCGGGCCTCGGAGCGGGGCTCTGTCCCCGTGGGCTGGCCGTGTCCAGATCTGATAATAGCTAATTCCGCCAAATATTAGAGGGGCTCACATTTAATTAAGGAGTGGCCATGTGCACGCGCCCGACTGGAGGTCCCCGCTGCCCCCGAGTCAAAGGCAGGGTCCTCCGGGAAACGCCAAGTCCTCCTCCTCATCTCTGCCGCCCTCCTGCTCTCTTTGAATGCAATTACGGGAACAAATAAAATGGCTTAACTCGGCTCCCCGTGAGACCACCAGCTCTCTGCTGATAAAGCGGGTTGTGTGGGCAATCATTAAATGAGAAATCTAATATTTAACTAAATTTAATAGTCTCCTGCTTTGGCGCTTGTCTGCCAACGGTGGGATTTCAATAGACGGGAGGGAGCTATTCAGATGGAGCCCACGCCCCGAGCAAGCGATTAGAGCGTCCCGCGCCCCACACCACGCCAGAACACCCCCGTCCGGGCATTGGCGATGGGTGTTAGGCGGCAAGGCGGTATCTGCGGTAGCTCTGGGCAGGCCTGGCGCCACCCACCCACGGGGTCTCGGCCGCCCGGTGCTCGCACGCTCTGAACGCTCTCCTGCCCGCTGACCGTCCCCTGCCCTGAGGCCAGAGCCAGGAGCGCAGCTGAGAGCACCGGGAGGACCTGAGGGGCGTCCCCTAGCTCACCTTGAAACCCAGCCGTCCAAATCCGCCCTGCTGCCGGGCCCCTGCTCCCTTCCCGTCCTCACGGGCCCCAGGGCAGGGCTGGCTGGCTGTGTGAGTCCCCAGTCCCCGTTTGCATCTCTCAGATCCTTTACCCTCCCCCGCCCCGCACTGTTCACCTGGCTGAGGGGCGAAGGTCGCACAGCCTCCCAAGGTCACAGCGGACCTGCAGCCAGCGGTAGCCCAGAGACGGCTGTCCTCGTAAGAGCCAGACACGGGGCCCGCACAGGGAGCTTCAGTCTGGGCACGCCAATGAACTGGCGACTAGCCCTGGTATTCACTTCGTATCAACGTGCACACGCGCACACGCACACATATGTATATATACAGGTGCACGCACACACATACACATGTGTACATACACGTGCACACAAACACATGTATGTATACATACAGGTACATGCACATACTTATATACATGTATATGTATATACGTGCGCGCACATGCACACATATACATATATGTATATATACATGTGCATGCACACGCGCGCGCGCGCACATATCACTAGTCCTTCAAGCCCTAGAAACCCCAGTAGAGCTTTGGTAGACACCGGCTTTGGTCCTTGCTGGTTTGCTTTACACCTAAGGTGGGTAACCAGCGGTCAGTGTCTTCAGCACCTGCCACTCCGGAAACCTCTGAGAGCCTTGGGCTTTCAGAATCACCCAGGATGTCTCGGGTCTGTTGAGTTCCTTCAAGACTTTCTTCGAGGCAAGAGGGCTATGTGGAGAGCAGGAGAAACATTCAGGTAGAGATCTAGCCTCAGCCCCTAAAAATTGCCGCATTTCTGCAGCACTGCTGGATTCTAATAAACAGATCTGCTGCACTCTGGTGGCTCACGCGCGTAATCCTCTCAGGAGGCTGAGATGTGAGGATTGCAGTTCAAAGCCAGCCTGGGCAGGAAAGTCCAGACTCTTATCTTCACGTAACCACCAGAAAACCAGAAGTGGTGCTGTGGCTCAGGTGGCAGAGTGCTAGCCTTCAACAAAAAAGAAGCCAGGGGGCTGGGGATATAGCCTAGTGGCAAGAGTGCCTGCCTCGGATACACGAGGCCCTAGGTTCGATTCCCCAGCACCACATATACAGAAAACGGCCAGAAGCGGCGCTGTGGCTCAGGTGGCAGAGTGCTAGCCTTGAGCGGGAAGAAGCCAGGGACAGTGCTCAGGCCCTGAGTCCAAGGCCCAGGACTGGCCAAAAAAAAAAAAAAAAAAAAAAAGAAGCCAGGGACAGTGCTCAGGCCCTGAGTCCAAGCCCCAGGACTGGAAAAAAAAAATTGTAGTCATTGAATAAAGTGAGTTTATGAGGTGACTTGCTCCCAATGGGAGAAAGTCAGGATGGAGTTGTGTGTGAGCTGGTACAAGGTAAAGCAGGAAGACTCACAGCGAAGACCCCAGTGCAGAATCGCCCCGGGGCCCCTGACACGGGGGAGCACACCAGTCCACCATGTGTAAAGTGTGGCTGGACTGCCCATGGAAACAGTCACCAAGTGAGAATCTCCAGCCTGTGCTTAAGATTTATTTTAAAGAAATGTAAGTCCATTTGCATGGAGTCATTTCATGAAGATAATCACACAGGGTCCCCTCCCCTCCTCTCTTCATTGCCTGATTACTGCGACCATGCTACTAAATTTGTCCTCACAGACACATAATGCCGGTCTTCCTAAGACCGACAGTCCCGCGATGCGTCCTTCCCAAAGCCCACCGGTGCCCGTGGGAAGGAAGGAGCAGAGGGCGCAGAGTGGCCCGAGGGCGTGGGGAGGGAGAGCTCTGCGGTCGTGGCGGGAGCCCGGGCGCCCTCCAGGTCACGCGAGCGAGCCGCTGGCCGGCCGCGTCTCCCGCCCCGTGCCGCGACAATGACCGAGATCGCCCAGGGCGGGCGCGGGGCCCTGCGGAGGCACTCAAGGGCCAGAGAGCTCAACAGGCTGCTGTCTCCTCCCTTCCAGAGCTCTTCGACCTGGAAACCAATGAGCACGTCCAGAAGGCCATCAGTGACCGGCAGATGCCCAAGATCGAGTACAAGAAAATCGAGGTCGACGATTACAGTGAGTGCTCCCGTGCTCCCCACTCGGGGGAACAGCGCGGCCTCCGCCCCTGCCTCGGGCTGCTGAGCGCGGGAGGCCCAGCCCCGGGCCGAGCTGCCCTGCCTGGCTTCCCCCCCCCCCGGCCGAGCTACCCTGCCGGCCTCCATCCCATCTCCAGCCCGGGTCCAGCCTCCCTCCTTAGATGCTGACAGTGACCCCTGCCACCCTCACCCTGTGCCTCCCTCCTCGCCACCAGCCACGCAGGGGTGGGGGGTCCCCGCGAGGCACGGAAGACCCCAGGGCTGGAAAAGGCCGGAAGCTCCCCTGGGCAGAGCTCTCACCTCTCTCCACGGCTAGTGCAACCCGGCCAGCCCTGGACGCCTCCTGCCTTCCGGGCCTCTGTGCCCCCCTAGCTCGGGAGGGGGGTCTGTTGAGGGGCCAGAGTTGCCCCAAGTCCTTCGTTCACCGGCAGCACCTTGAGTCCCTGCTGGAGGGGAGGCGGCCGGGCCGGGCCGGGCAGTGCTCTGTTCTGTGCGGGGTCAAGGGCTTGTCGCCGGGGTTGCCGGGCCCTGAAACGTTTGTGCTCCGCTTAGCGAACACGCAGACCCCTCGCAGGCCAGGGGGTCTCAAGGCGGGAACCAAGCTCACCCCGATAAGACAGCAGCCCGGCCAACAGGGCTCAGGAATGGACTCACTTGGAGCCGCAAGCGAGGGGCGCGATGTTCAGAGAGGGGGCGGGGCGGACCCGTCCACGGGAACGTGGAAGGGTCAGGGCGTGGACGGCAGGTCAGAGCACAGCCCAGAGGAGGGCAAGGAGGAGCAACTTCAGGGAGGCCCCCCACCCCGAGCACACGGGGGCTCCCCTCTCCTCCAGAGGTGCAGGAGAGCCTCCCGCTGGGCACCTGGGCTTCCGGGCCCTGCGTCCCGTGGCACCAAGCCACAGCACGCCGCACTCAGCTGAAGTCTGGTCATCTCCCGGTGGACCTCCCCCCCCCCACCCCACCCCGCCGGGGCCTCCCCCTAGGGCGCTCATGGCTTTCCGGGCCAGCGGGCGTGGGCACCGCGTGCGGTGCCCCCCCCCGGAGCAGCCGCCCTGACCCCGCTGCCTTCCCTCTCTTCCCAGGCCTGCCCATGCAGATCCTGAAGCCGGCCACCTTCACGGACACCACCCACTACCCGCTGCTCCTGGTGGTGTAAGTACCGCCCGGCTTCTCGGGGACCCGGGCCCCAGAGACGGCGAGACGAGCGAGCAGCGAGCC